>NW_013654440.1:0-139657 GCF_000499385.1 Eimeria necatrix
CCCCCCTCCCCCTGTCTTCCTGGGGCCCCCTGGGGCCCCCGCAGCAGCGCCTCCCCAGGGGCCCCGCCCCCCTCCCCGAGCGGCCTGGGGGCCCCCCGGCTCTCCCCTCCAGCCCACTCCCCGCCCGGGGGGCCCCCGGGGCGCACCGCTGGGGGCCCCGCCGCAGCCGCCATGGCCTTCGCCACCTCGGGGCTCTCCGCCGCTGCGGACCCGCCGCCCTGTGCGGCCAAGGAGGCCCTGGGGGCCCCCAACAGCCCCGGGGGGACCGGGAGGCCCTCCCCCGAAGCCACCGAGCAGCACCAGCAGCACCAGCAGCACCAGCAGCAGCAGCAGCAGCAGCAGCAGCAGCAGCAGCAGCAGCAGCTGGAGCCGCAGCAGCAGGAGCTCGCGCTCGACCGGGCGCGGCGCGGCAGCCACGAGGCCGCCGCAGACCATGCACAGAAGCAGCCAACTGCACACTGTCCCCAGGCCCGGCGCGAGCCCTCCTCCGCTGCTGACGAACAGCAGCAGCAGCAGCAGCAGCAGCAGCAGCAGCAGCAGCAGGCGCCGGCGCAGGCGTGCCGGCCTGGCGCCTGCTCCCGCGTGCGCGCGGCCCCGAAGAGTACCCCGCGTGCAGCCGGAGGAGCCGCCGCCTTCGCAGCGGAGGGTCGCCCAGCAGCAGCAGCAGCAGCAGCAGCAGCAGCAGCAGCAGCAGCAGCAGGGGAGGGTCCCCCTTCTGGCGGGGGTCCCGCGAAGCGGGAGCGCTCTCCGGAGAGCGGGGGGGGCCCCCCGCGGTCCGCATGCACCCCGTTCGAGGAGGGGGGCCCCCCCCGGGCCCCCCGGGGGCCCCCCGAAGGCCAAGAGGCCGCGGGAGCGGCCGTGGACGTGGCCGCGCTGTTCCTCTCGCCCGCTGAAGACTTGGACTCGTGGGAAGCGGACGGCCAGGAGCTGCTGCTGCCAGCAGCCTCGTTTGTCAGTGCGGAGGCCATCAGCCAACACAGGGGCCCCATGAGTTTGGCTCGAGCTGCGCTGTTTCTCTTTAGTTTGTTTCAAGGAGATGTGCGCATGGGGGTGCTTTCTGCGCAGGGGCGTTTGTGTGCGTGGCGCTGTTTGCTGTTTCTGGCGGAGCTGCACGACCGGCAGGCCGCGGGGCTGCTGCAGCAGACCCCGCCTTGCGCCGCAGGCGCTTCCAGCGGGAAAGCGTCGCCACTTCCAAGGGCCGCCGCTCCGTCCGCCACGCCTTCCTCCTCGACCGCAGCGGCGCCGCCCGCGGCGCTCCTGCTGCTGCTGCTGCTGCTGCTGCTCCCGCTGCTGCTGCTGCTGCTGCTGCTGCTGCCGGCAGCGCCGCCGGCAGCAGCTTCAGCCCCGGGGCCGCGGACGAGTGGGCCGAGGCCGAGGAGGACCCCGGCGGAGGCCCCTGCGCTGCTGCTGCTGCCAGGGAGGAGCCGCTGGGAGAAGTGGCTGCAGAGCCCACGCGGCAGCTGCCCGCGCTCAGCGGCGCGCTCGCGCTGCAGCGGCAGCTGCAGCAGCTGCAGCAGCTGCAGCAGGGGCAGCCCGCCACGCTCGGGTTCGAACCCCACTTCACGCGCTTCGTCGGAGGCTCCATTGACAGGCGGTGGGCGCTGCAGCAGCGCCACCTCAGGGTCCCCGCAGACGCAGCAGCAGCGCCTGCTGCAGCGCCTGCTGCAGCGCCTGCTGCCAAAGACGCCAAAGACGAACCACTGGACCTCCTCTTGGAGGAATTCGGAGCTGCAACAGCCCCCAAGATGTGGCCCAGGGCCGACGCGCTCCCTGAAAGGGTTTTTGTCGGTAAGCTCCCCAGCAGCACCAGCAGCAGCAGCAGCAGCAGCAGCAGCAGCAGCAGCAGCAGCAGCAGCACGCGCTTTGCGTGTTGCTTGCTGCCTCGTCTCCAGGAGTTGCCCGTGCGCCTCTGCTGGCTGCCGCTGCAGGTCTTCCCATTCAGGTGGCCACGTGGGTGGGATGGGGCCGCTCAGAGGCGGGGGACTCGGGCCGAATGCTGTGGAGAGACTGCGAGGTGGTGCAGCTGCTGCACGGCGGCGACTTCAGGGCCAGGTGCTTCACTCCGGGAGAGCCCAAGGTGAGGCTGACGCGCCTTTGTGGGGTCTGCAGCTGAGCACTTGGGCTTTTGCAGTGTTATAATAGCTCGTTAGTTGTAAGTCCACTGCAGGGACTTCAGGTTAGGGCTCAGAGTTCAGGGTTTAGGCAGACCAGAAGGGCAGAGATGCGCTTAATTTAGTTGGCGTTGCGGCTTCTGTGAGCTTAAAATTCATGTTGAAAGTATTTGCTTGAGCCTAGAGTCCTACGTTCACTGCACGTAGCTCGGAATGTGGTAGAGAGCGTTAGTGGGGGCCATGAGCTCCACCTCAGACTTGCATTTTTCACGCTGGGACTCACCAGAAACGTGGGCAGTTAGCCTTAATCTATGAAACATAAAACCTGCCGGACTGCCTCATTAAAGGCTTTAGTGGACTGGCTTTGAGCGTGTTCTACGTGCGAAGCACGATGAGCGTTTCTGAACTGTCATCATTTGCTTGGTGTGTTTGTTGTGCTAGTTGAGTTGCCCTTGGTTTTCCCGCACACTTGTGTGTTTCGCATGTTTGCTAGCCGATTGTATCATTATTTGGCCTTTTTGTTTACAACTTGCCTCTTGGCGTTGTGTGGCTTGCTCCCGCAGGACTTCGTGTGTCACGTGCGCGACTTCGTGCCTTCCCGCATGCCGTGCCCATGCCCTCGCGAGCGGGCGTGGCGCTTGCTGCCGCCCGAGGTGGACCCTTATCGGGACATATACCCAGGCGCGTGCTTGTCAGTGGGTTTGACGGTGTCGAACCCGTCGCAGCAGGAGCCGCTTCCTGCAGACTCCGTAGTTCGGGCGTACTTCGTAGACGTGGTGGTGCAGGATGTGTACTTCTCTTTAGACCAGGCGTCTCGGGCCAAAAACGTCATGGCGGAGGCGCGGGAAAGAGAAGAGGGCGGGGCGGGCCGAACGGTCTTAATTGGCCGTAGACTCGCGGGGTCTGCAGAGGCCGCAGGCCCTGTTGAAGGGCTGCGGCCAAACTGCTTAGTGCGGGCCATGCGGGTGATGGTGCTGCGCACGGGCGGCGCGTCGAATGAATTCGCCCTTGTGGCGGGCCGCATTATTTACAAGCTTCCGTACGACTTGTTCAACAACGGGATCTTCAAGGAGCCCGGCCAGAGGCCACGGCTGATGGGAGGCAGTTCGTTCGTGTGGGCGATTCCCAGGGCGTTGACCCCTGCGGCTCCAGACCAGATGAGACGCAGCGGCTGCGCAGGGACTTCGGGCAGTGGGGGGGACACAGCGGAAGCGAACGCCAAGCGGTGGCAGTACAAGACACAAGAGGATAGCCGGGAGTGGACGTTCTTCCCTCCCTTCATTGTGATTTACATGCCCTATGACGGCTCTGCGCGCCACAGCATCACCCACCCCCTTTTGCTGCGCTACCTGCAGCCGGAGCTCGACTTCTCCGCGCTGCTGCAGGGCACCTGGCGCCTCTGCCTCCCCCAATACGAGCACTCCAATGTTCCCCCCGTGCTGCTGCCGCACCCCAGCGATGCGCAGCAGCCGGAGCGGTCGCAGGCAGCCACGAGGGACCCCGGGGAGGGCTCAGCCGAAGGCGTCGTGGTGCTCGACAATCCTTACCACACTGTCCGCTCCACCGCGGCGCCCGTGGCTGAGAGCCGGTCTGCTGCCAGCAGCGAAGACATGGCGGACCCCATGTATGCTGCTGCGCATGCAGCAGAGCCGCCGCAGCCCGTAGTCAGTGGCCAGGGGGCTCCGGAGTCCGCAGCCCGCGCGAGTGTGCTGGGCATCAACCACCTCGCGAGTCTGCTGTGCAGCGGCGGGGACTCAGCGCCTCCCCGGGAGCTGCTGGCCAAGGCGCTGCCCTTCTTCCGAGGCCTTCTGCCTCACTTGGCGGCTGCCAACGTGCCGGCCGTAGACTGGCAGCTCGACGTCGCCAGAGCCGCAGTGAGGGCAGCTGATCAAGCCAAGGAACTCTACGTAGAAGAACAGGAAACTGAGGCTGAGAGACTCAGGAAACAAGGCATTTCCTTCGCTGGAACGACCATCCACAACAGCAACAACACTGAGGTAACGCAGCCACACAAGAGAGCACCCGGGCAAATATTAATATTTATGTTTGCATCCATAATTTGCACCGAAAACCTAGGAAACAGCCTATATGTTACTGTTACTACTCTTGGAGGGAAATAGTACAGCGTTTGCAAATTCCAGCGAGGCTGCTGAGAGGCGGATTGGGGGGGAAAAGAGTCATGCGTTAGTGATGCAGCGCTATGCAAAGGAAACATGTCAGCTAGGGTGTGAGCTGCCGCTTTGTTGATGTTTTCGCGTGGTGATTGCGTTGCTGTTAGTGCGTTTGCTCTTCTGCATGCAGGGTGGCCGGAGTCAGCGGGGCCTGGACGCTCCGGGAGCTGCCTTGGAACCTGAGGGCAGCGAGTCGTGGGAGTGGGTAGGCAACACTGGCAGCCGCTACCCGACCAGCAGTGACATATCTCGTTTTCTGCTGCGCACTTCGGGCCACAGTATGGGCAGCAATTCTGCAGTCAGGGGGCGCAGTGTGGAGGCGGGTGGAGCCCAAGTCGATGGCGGGGGCATCTCAGGGGCTGCTGGAGGCTCTTCTGTTGCATCGCGGCGACGCCCGCACGATCCTGTAGCTGGTTTTCTTTCGGGGAACTCACGCAGGGGTTCGGGCTCGGAGTTGGGGGCTGGCGGGGAGGGTCGTGGCCGCGGCGAGGAGGGCGCGTACATCACCAGAGGGAGCTCTGTGGCCGAGTGTGACTTCCACGGCCCCCGCAGGACAGCGGGACCAGCAGCAGCTGTGAGGGTCTGCGCCCCGGAGGATGCTGCGGGGCTGCAGCGAGCCCGGGGCCTTGTTAGCCCGGCGACGGCTGCGGCTGCAGCTCTGAGGCCCCCTGGAGGTGTGGTGGGGGCGTCGCCGGGGGCATCTTGCCGTCGGGCTGTGACGCAGCGGGAGGAAGAAGAAGAGTTTCAGCCATCCTTGCGGGGAGCTGGAGCAGCAGCCGCGGCAACGGCAGCAGCAGCAGCGAGACAGAGCAGCGGGAGTGGAAGAGCGGGTACAGTTAGGAGAGCCACGCGGAATGTGAGCTATGCAGCGCTGGCTGGAGTGGAGGCGGGGCCAGATGATCCCGCGTATTACAGACCGCTGAAGAGGATGGCCAGAGGAGAGCCCCCCACCGCCTTAGACCCGACAGCTGCGGAGGCATGGGACCCTTGCCATTCGAGGGAAGCAGCACTGACAGCAGGCACGGTCTGCAGTGACAGCCACCACAACGCCCGCGCGAGTCTGCAGCAGTGGGCCGCGCTGCAGCGGCAGGCAGCCGTGGCGGAGGAGAGGCTGCGGCAGCACAGCCAGAGCAGCCACCTCCCGGACAGAGCAGCAGATGCCACTATCAGCACTGACCAACTCCACGAGGCTCTCAAGGGTTTTGTCCAGTCATTTAAAGCTGGGGCCTCCCCAGCAGTGGTTAGCGTGCCGCCGATGGCCAGGGACAGAAGTTTTGCAGCATCGCACTAGCGGGACTTGCAGTGTCTGTTCCCTGGAGTGACGACAGATGTGAATGGGATCGTCAATCAATACACAGTTACAGTTTAGGCGACTACCGATCTGCTTGGCTAGCTAGCTAGCTAGCTAGCCAAGTAGATCTGTACTGATCTACTTGGCTAACTAGCTTGCTCGGCGCTGCTGGCGGTGAGACTTGGGCCGCCAGACAGTGGCCTCTGGCTTCTTTGTAATAATCTGCGAAGCGCAGAACGGCAGCAGTCGACTCTTCTTCAGGCTTCGTCGGCAGCATTGTTTTCGTGTCCGCTGTCAGCGGAAGAGCACAGAGGGGCCGTGCAGCTGCTGCAGCAGCTGCAGCAGCTGCAGCAGCAGCAAAGAAGACAGACGCTGTGAAGGTTTCCCGAGGCCGCCGAATGGCGGCTGCTGGGTAGCGGGAAATGAAAAGGAGGTAAGGGATAGAGAAAGGGGCTCAAGGGAGGCGGCGACGTCGCAGCACAGCAGAAGCCGTGCTGCTGCTGCTTGCCCGTCTCTCGCCGTAGTTGTGACGGCGCTGAGACGAGCAGAGCAAAGCCCGTTTCAACAGGCATGCCGAGTGCGCACGTCTTGTAGCAGTACAACAGCTGGCCGGAGCTCCCTCTCGTATTCTTGACAGTCTTGGCTGGGTCAGGCAGCGTCGGCTGTGTGTGCTGCGCTGCGACCCCAAGGGGTGAGTACCGCACCAGCCCAATGGTGCGGCACGTGAACGCCAAACGTGCCGGCAGGTTGACAGTTTGCAATCAGGGTTTTGGCTTGTTGTTAGCGGCAGCTTGCTGCCGCTACCGTAAAAGCAGCACCAGTGGCTCCAGTCAGGTATGCTGGGGGCTGTTGGAGCAATAGGCGTGCCCATTGCGCTCTGACCCGTGCGGCGGCTTTGGGTCGATATAACGAGCAGCTCCAACTTCGCTAGCCAGCACTTCATATTTATTTGATGGCTCTCGACACCTAAAGGCAATGGCCATACTCTAGTAGGTGGCTACTACGTGGAGTGCATGCGCTAGCTCGTGTCCTGTTGCTTATGCCGAGTAGGTTGAGTTCCGTACACATGAGTTGGACATCCATACTTACAGCTCAACATCATAGCCAAAAAAGTGAGGTTTAGAGAGCCTCTACGGGCACCTTAACATGACAGTTATCTCTAGAGGGGCCTGCAAAGACGGGTGCGTTCGGCCCCAGCTCACTGCAAAGCTAGCGGATGCTGCACTGCACGCGCGAAAGGTACTGCGGAACAACATGAGCTGTGGGTTGCATGCGAATGCATGCGTGAGGTGCACTGGCACTGTCAGCTCGGTATGCAAACACTTATGTGTAAAAAAACGTGAACTGGCGCTGGCTTGCTCACTGAGCTGGCCAACACAGCCGAACATAAGAAAGCATCACCCCATCTGCAAGCCTTGTTACTACTGGGCCATCTCCTGTACATAAGGGTATGAGCACCACTGTTGGTCCATATTGCTGCAAATTGCAGCGGAAGAAATGGCAATCATGGGAGCTACTGAGTCGAGACCGGAGGCTTGTCTCACATGTGCACAATATTCAGTAAACTCCGGTATGTATGTTGTTACTTGCGCTCCTAGTTGTCTCCTTGAGGTCTTTTTAATGCTGCACGTGGCAGTGTCGCTACACAGGAGACCTCGTGGTTTGACTGAGGCATTGTTGAAATCGTGTTGAAGCCACTTCACACTTAGCAGCGCCGACTGCAGTCACCTTCGGGATCCTGGAGGAAAGAACAGCCTCTTACGCAAAACCTCAGCCTCAAAGCGGCCGGGCTCCGCAAAGCTTAGGTTGGCTCTTTCAAGCCTTCGCATTTGTTGTTCCTCTATGCGCTGCACTGCCAGCTCCACTCTGCAGTTAGTTACTTCGCGAAGCGTGGAGTTGTTCTCTGCAGACGTTTTCGTCTCGCCTTCTTCTTTCTTGGACACTCTTCCGCCCTCCTCAGACGCCTTTTCTGTCCCTTCTTTGGGCTCCTTCTGCTCGTGATGTGTCTGAAGCTCTTGAGCTCCCTGGGGGCCTCCTTGATGCTGCTGCTGCACTTCTTCAGTTCGCGCATCTTCGCCGAAGTCCGTACAGTCCGGCACCAAGCAGCTGCAGACGCAGCCCTCACGCTCTTCCTTGCCAGTTAATGGTCGAATCCCAACATCTGTCCAGTCGTCGGCGTCGCTTTTGGCTCCCAACACTCCCTTGTCTGTTTCATGCAAAGCTCTGCTGTCCAGGCCGTGGAGGCGGCAGACGCCGTGCCACATATCTGAAATGTCGCACTCTGCATGCTCTTTCTCCTCACCAGCTTCTTCTGAGTCCACTAGCCCCAAGTCAATCACATCCTCCTCAAAGAACGCATCGACTTCGTTCTGCGTGTCCAGCGAAGCCAGGGAAACGGTCTTCGCACGGGATGTTTCACAGGAGATGAACTGCTGCGGCGACGTCCCTTGTAAAACCCAGTCACTGTCGGCGTTCGTGGAGCTTTCATAGTTTTCCAGGGTGTCTTCGTTCCCCTCTGTTGCCTTCTCTTCAGGGTCCTCGCTGCTGGCCAGCATGTTTTCAATCGACGAGTCCAGAGCAGACCTGTCACTGTCGTTGCTGCTGCTGCCGCCACGGATGGTCTCGCAGTTTCCCTCTTCTTGATTGCAGTCGATGTCACCCTCTTCAGGGGATGTCGGGACAGTCTCAGCAAGCACCTGAAGGCTTGTGTTGGCTTCTCCAACTTGGCCAGGCCGATGACCCGCAGAGCCGGGCACAGGGTTTAGGGCCTGAGCCCGGATGCCCGCCAGAGGCTCCGTCCTGTTTCGGCACTTGGGACTATTGTCAAGCGTTTGAATTGGTTCCCGGAGGTACGTTGGAAGAACCTCCCAACGGAGCTTTGTGAAGTCCACAGCCTCGTCGATCGCTCTCTCCCTTGAACAGCTTTGGCACCGGCCAGGAGACCTTTGCTGGGGAATAATTAGTTCGGATCTTCTGGCGCCCTTCATCTTGAGCTCTTCAGCGCTTCAACGAGGGACCCCTGGCACCTAGGGGCCGCAGAGCGCTTCGGTGATCTGGAGTACGGCCGCTGTGGAACACCACTCTACAAGAATGAACTGCTCCTTTAGCTTTAAATAAGCCCAACTTTGAAAAATTCCGAGATGTGAACGCTGAAATGCCGGAAATCCCCAACAGCAAAGTGTGCTCGCAGGTAACCAGAGTGCGTGCCGCCAAGCGGCTCACCACAGGCGACAACTGTCGGTGCAGCCCCTGCTTCAAAGTTTTTCAGCTATGTACGAGCACTCTTCACTCAAAGAATAGTCATGCGCTTGCAACGAAAGCCAGGAGAGAGTGCGAACTATCTTTCGAGACTGCTCCCCCTTCAAGGAAGGCATTTATGTCTAGCGAGCCTTGCAAAGCTCGACGCCCTTGTCTACGTTGATCTGTACGTAAGAAGCAGCCGATTCTTCGTAAAGTCGAAAGGGCATTTAGAACTTGTGTAATGCAAAGAGTCACAATACGAACCATAAACGTTTTGGTAGTGTGCTCACTAACGGAAGAGTGCCCATCTTCGGGGTGGTCCTCCCGGTGACTGAGATTGCTCCGCAGCGGCGCGGCATTGTTCAATGTAAGCAAAAACGTAAAAATCAAGGCTGCAACAAAGTCAAAATATACCGAAGGTTCGGTTTGTTTGTCTCTTTTTTTTTGTGTAACCAAGGATCAATTGAGACACCTTAATTCCACGCTGCATTTAGAGCCCTGTTCAGTGTGTTGACCCCCTGGCTTCCTGCCTTCTTTGCTCTCCGACCATGGGGTGTAGGAAACGAACCATTGGTCACCGAAACAAAATCACGAGGCGCTCGCCTACCTTACGTGGGCAGTTCCGTATGCTTTTCAAGCATTGTGAATGCGCATAGTGTGCAGTGAGAAGGGGCGGATTGGCTGCCGCCAAACCCAAAAGCTGAGATCCACCGGATGGGCAGAGGGCGCCAGCTCGGGAGCCCCAGCTACACAATTTTGCTTGGGGCTTCCCCAAAAGCTTGATTTGGTATGACGCAAAAGGCAATTTCTCGCCTTTTCCCGTTTTTTCCCGTGCACCTCAGTGCAAATATTGCCTTATTAGACGCGGCGGGTGCCAGCATCTTCAGTTTCCTGTTTTATGGAATTTTTCATTGTCACTTCATGTGAATATGGCCGCGAAGTCAACTAAACTTCCCAAGAAATGCATTGAGGGTGCAGAGCCCTCATGAGGCGCGAAGATGGTGGCCTCTGTCCGGTCGACCTCAGGGCACGCCCGCGAGCCCTCGGCAGCCAGTGACTCGACTCCGTCCAGTGGCTACGTGGAGGTGGGGCTCTCAGAGACGGCCAACTTGTCTTTTGAAATTAGGCACTCATTCCTGAACTGGCTGCTGCTCCTGGTGCTGCTTGGGGGCACTTCGATTTGCGGGGGGGTCTTCTATTACTGTGTTCCCCTGCGTCATGAATTGACGGACACCGTGAGATCGCACCTGGCGAACACCCCTTTCAAAGAAGGAGAGAGCTTTTTTCTCAGGCCGTACTCGGGGGGCTGGCGGAGTGTTTCGAGTTTCTCGAGAACCGTGGAGCTGCGCAATGTGCGTGTAAACGCGTACACTCGGCCTGAAACCACTAGCTACACTATCGCAGCTGGCGCCGTGACCACGTGGGACGATGTTGAGGCCTGGCTGCTCAAAGTCCTCGCCCCCACGCTCTACACCGGTAGCCTGGGCGGATCAGTTGTGGTGCAACTGGCTACGCTGTACCTCGCCAAGGGCAGTCTTGAAGACAACCCAAACAGCAACACAAAGAATCTCATAAACAAAAGGCTCAACTTCGATGGTTCGTGTTAGGGACTCGTCACAGCAGGATAAAGGGCCGCAGAAACAATGTAGAGGGACCAAGTGCAGCATGCTGTCCAGCTTCGCCTGCTGAGTAATTCTGATGGCGCTTGCTTGCCGTTTCGCCTGTGTGCATACAGTTGCTGAGGAGAAGACTGTGGATTTCGGGGAAGTCCTGGGAGGGACTTACGCAGTGGATGCGACGAGCACCATACAGGCCCTCGGCACTGAAGGCTGGTGGGGGCCGCTGACCACTGAGGCTACGTTGACAATCAGAGGCAGAGACGGCAACGGGAATGAGTGCAGTGCGTTTGAAAGCGACCTTTTGCGAGTGGATGTGCCTTCTCTGGCGCATGCAGGGCTTCCTGACCAGTAGTGGACCACAAAAAGGGTGCACGCAGTCTTAGTTTTCCCTTCTTTCCGTAATTATGTTGCGGAGAACTGCAAGCTAGGGCATACAGTGCGATTGGTTTGGCTGTTCAGTGGCAGAGGTCATCTTCAAGCAGCAGCCTTCAGGCTTGGTGACGGGAGAAGTTAAAGTTGCCTCAGTGATTGTTACGGGAGGTACTTTTGCCTTTGCCTTTGCCGTAATCTTTTTTCTGGCATCCGTTGGCTACTTTGCAGTAGAATGCTTGGCGTTCAAGCTTGTGAAGAGGACTAGGCGGTGAGCTCGAAATTATCACAGCAGATTTGTGTGTGTTGTGCACCCACATACACGTGGACACACAAGCTTGCCTGCTCTTGTGTCCACCTGTATACGCGTCATGCACAAAAATGCTTTTGTACTTGTTCCAAGCCGCTTCTGCCTTAGAGTCAAACTTTACACATTTTGGAGGCATATTTCGCTCGAATTGTGCCCAGAAAATTGAACATACGTGGTTCTAGTGCATTTCATACAGTTTTGTGCTACTACCACGGTATGTGAGTGACTGCTCGAATTTAGTACAGAAGAGTAGGCATGACTCCTATGCTTGTAAGATGCAGTGTGTCACGTCTTGCTTGGTCACTGTGCAGTCTTGGCGAAGACCGAACACCTTTCTACCGCTACGTGGAAGAACGGTGGCCATGCGCATTTTTAGCCTGTACCAGCTTGTTGGGGGGAGCTCTGCTGCTATCATGCTGCATTCTGAGCTATATCATACCTCACTCCGGCTTCAATTACACAGCAGTGAAGGCCCTTGAAGGTCAGACATTAGTTCTTACTTGCTTGCTTTCTCACCTGGTTGAGAGGGTGCCGTTGTACTGTTCTGTGTTTACTTCTAAGGCAGAAAGGTATATTCTCGTCACTTTATCACTCAGCTGCATGTTTGAAAGCCTCCAAGTGTGACTTATCCACAACTCCCCTAAAAGCGCTGAAGTATACACAACACTTCGTGGTTTGCAATGCGATGCAGTTCTCGAGGGGGCGTTGGGGGTCATAGTAATCGTCAACGGGTGGGCATTCATCCTACGGCTTCTTCATGCCCTCTCTGGCGCGAGCATCTACTTTCTTGTTCTAGAAAAAAGCGCTATAGTGGCAGTGAACGATTTCGGGGGCATCTTCATAGTGACGCTGCTGTTACTCCTTGGTGCTTCGGCTTGCAACTACATACTTCTAGGTATGAGACCACTGATATGACGCTCTCCTATTTTATCTAAGCGTTTTGCAGTCGCATCCAGAGAAACTGCCTGAGAGGCTGAGTGAAACAGCGAAAGGGCATTTGCTTTAGGCCGTTTCTGCCGTGCTCAGTGGCTAGTTTAGGAGTGATGCAGCCCACACAGTTGTAGGAGTCGCAAGCCAAGCTTGTTGTTTCCTCCGCAGCTTTTCCACACTTTGTCGGCTCTTTTTTCTCTGTTCCTGTGGTAACGATGCAGGTCCTCGCGTTCCGCAGTTTCAAAACTTCGGCTCATCAATTTTCTACACTGTATGTTCAAGCTTCGGCGCTCCGTTCATTTACTCAATGCCTCCCGTCGCGTTCATCGTGGCCGCCATTAGCCTGCTTGTATTTTGGGCAGTCATAGTTCCCATGTTGGTGGCAATCCACATTCAGTCGTTCAGCGCTGTGGTCAAAAAGGTCCGCGAAGAAGAGAGACAAAACCTCGGTAAGCTTAAAGCAAGGAGGCTACTCACTGACTTGTTGTTGCTTCTGTTGAGTCCGTTTAACACTGTGTGTTTAGCTATGGAGCATTTGTCTGTCTGCAGAGCTTTCTTATGATATCTATATATTTAAAAATGTCACATTTCTTCTCTTCCCAGCGCGTGGAGAGAATATTGATCTGCTGAACAAGAACCGTCGTCTGTGTGTATTATCACCCTAAATGCCTTTTCAGGGTCCGATATAATCAGTGGTGCTCGCGCATGGATACAAAATAATATTTTTTTCTGCACACCAGATCCCAAGGAAGACAGCCTCTTTGGAGACGTAGGCAAAATTCTACAGTATTCACGTTTAAATCGCCTGTGTTTTGTAACACTGGTTAATTACAGCAGCCATAGACGTGTTTTCGCTTGCCGACAGTCACACTAAAAGCTGTAGTCGGAATCTAGCTAGTCTGGACAGTCATCTGTGATTGATCTGTTGACTCCAGGAGGTGCAGGACAGGGCCTTGCAGATTAGAGAGGAGGAAAGAGCAATCATTCGAGCACACCTTGGTAAACGGGAAAAGAAGGTGCAGGTCTCAACAGCTGAAGACACGGCTGCGAAGGAATACAGAAAGCTGGTGGCTCTGTTTGTTCCCTTCATTCTCTTCTTTTCATTGGGAATTTGCTTCCTCTGTGACACCCCACTCGTTCACCGCGAATTTAGGAAATCTATAGAGCAAATTATGCAGCCGTTCAGCACAACCGACCCCTTTATGACCCGCGACGCCAATGTTAAGGCTCCTCCCGTATGGATGGCGTCTCACTCGGAATGCAACCCGACGCCCAAGTCTTTTCCTGCCAACCAGCCGGAAGTGAGTCGCTGGTGGAGGAGCTCAAAAAAGCTGTAGCAAGCCCTGAGGGACTGATTACTTCAAGGGAGCAGGCGCTCATGCTGCTGCTGTCTGTGCGTGCGTGCGGTGTCACTGTGCCTTTTTTTCAGGGCGTAAAACGTTTTATTCCAATCACTAGTGTCAGATCCATCGCGGGTGTCTATGATTGGCTAGAGCAGGTTTTAGCTGGTCAAATTTTGAACGCTGCCTACAATTTGCCGTCGACGACAAACGCTATTCCCCTCGCAAACCCAGGGGCGTTGCTGCTGTTGACACGAGTAAATTTGGAGTGTCAAACGTTCGAAAAATGTGAGTCGTACGTAAACTACTCCTTTATTGCATCAGTGTTCAACTGAAGATTTCGTTCCAGTGATTTTGGGGCGGACGCTAGCCGCTGAAAGTGATGTACGCAGTTGCCCGCTCTGATGGTCTCGCGGCTAAGTGGTTGTGAAGGCTTTTCTTATTGTGTTCTGCTTTTCTTCTGCAGTGAAGGAGGTGTATCCCGTCCGCCGTAAGCGAACAACCTTCCGCAATTTGACCACTGACGCATATGGAGGGGGAAACTATCGGCCTACACCTGAGCGCGTGTACAGAGTGCCAATATATTTCTCCGGCGACGACCCTCCAACGACATCCGTGAGCAATGAAAACAGCTCTGGAACACGAAACCGCCGAAGGCTGTCTGCAGAGGCTGAAGCCCCTCAGCCCACGACTGCAAGACGCCTCTCCGTGGATTCCTTAATAGACATCACGCAGGCTAGCGATACGCACTGGACAGCGGCAGATTTCCAAGAGATATATGTGGGGCCCACGTCAATGAGAACCAAAATGGAGTATCTGCGGTCTCAAGGCTTTCTAGACTGGCAGCTGGTAGAGTTGCAAGTTGTGTGGATGAGCTACAATGGAGACTCGAGCATGTTTGTCCTCAACAAAGTCAGTGTCTGGCTGATGCGCCCCTTGTTGGTAGTAATTGAATGCGGCAGGCAGTCGAAGCAGTTGCTTGCCTTGGCATGCCACAGGCACGTCAGTCACAAATCTTTACTGTTGGCAGTCAGATGCGTTTGTGGTGTACAGGTCAACGTTAAAATAAACGAAGGGGGCTTGAACACCAGCTTGAAAGTGACGGTTGTCCCGTCTTGGCATGTTAATCCTGTCGAGACGGGCGTGCGGCCTGAAGTGGTCTTCATGCCATTGGCTCTGGTCTGCTTGCTTGCTTATCTCTGCATGTCGTATGTGTCGGTGCAAAAGCGGCGTTTGCACCCCATGAACCTCATCATTCTTGACCTGCCACTGGCACTGTCTTTCGTTTGCTGTTGCTTTTTCTTGGTGTGCATGTATAATGTTGCATTTGACCCCGGCTGGGCTGATGAGCTGAGCTCGCTGGCCGTAGCGGCTCCAGGAGCCAGCACAGGGCACATACCGAAGTTTGTCCCAGGCCCTGTGCAGCCATGGCAGTGGCTCCCAGGCAGCTTCAGCAGTAAGCCGCAGGCCACCAGCTCTGCCTCGTGGCAAGAATAGCATGCATTTATATCAAGAATAGTTTGGAGCTTTACGTAGCCACCAGCTTTTGTCGTACGACCTAGCAGGTTTCCTTTTTTTCTGTTATTGCACCCCATGTTGCGCCTCTGTTCTGCCGCCTTCTGTACAATATTTGCAGCTCCCACCCGATCTGAGCCGTGTCCTTCTGCCGAGTCCCTCACTCGTTTCCTCCGCCTACAGGAGCACCTTGAGATGATTTCGCATTACCTTTTCTTCTGCAAAATATGCACTGGCTTGCTGTTCATAATAGCCCTAATTCGTTTTATCACGATGGTCCCCGCCATACCGGAGAGAATGCAA
The DNA here is from genome assembly GCF_000499385.1 of Eimeria necatrix. Classification (NCBI taxonomy): domain Eukaryota; phylum Apicomplexa; class Conoidasida; order Eucoccidiorida; family Eimeriidae; genus Eimeria; species Eimeria necatrix. The sequence continues at coordinate 15,200 of NW_013654440.1, forward strand.
AGCTTGCGGAAGCTCCTGTCGCACCTTCACGCGGCCAAGATACAAACGGCTTGCACTTTGTGCACACTTTTCAGCTCCTTCCTGTTATTTGCTTTGATTGGTGAATTGGCACTTAAACAGCTGCGCATTAATGCGCTACAAAGCAGGGAACTAGAGGAGGCATAGTATCAGAACAGATGCCTTTGAGGCTAACGCAGGCAGGCAGCCTATGTTCAGTTGTGCTTCAGCCTACTGCCGGGCTTAAGTCATCCCATTACCCCAGAGGGCGCGCACTGTGTTCATGCAGTAGATCGAATGAAATTCGGACTTATGTATGATGCCGATTGCTCTCTGCAGGCTACTGCGTGTTGGGCGGCACCTATAACGGCTTTTCGAGCTACGCAAACGCGGTTGTGTCTTGTGTGATGCTGACACAAGCCAAGTGGAACTTCAACTCTGTGATTACTATATCGCAGCAGGGCCGGAACATCGGCTGGCTCTTCGAATTCTTTTCCATCGCAGTCTGCATGCTTTTCTTTGGATTCATGAATTACATCGTCCTATCCATGATATACGTTCGGTAAACAACCTCTACTTAAAAAGCAGCAGCATCTTTCATCATGCTGCTCGCACAGCGGTTGCTCCATCCCTTACTGAATAATAGAGCAGCATGAGTGCATTTAAGGAATCTTTCGCTGGAAAAAGAGGCCATTAGTTAAGCATTAGCAACACTTGCCTACCACCGTCTGTGCGGGCTGCATACCCGCTCACGAGTACACTTGCGTGCTTCTGGAGATACGTATGCACATGTACATCAACACATTCCTCTACTTGTTTACTGGTCCCCAGCAGGAGACAGGGTGTTGCGGCTTTCTGCGGCTGGTTTTGCAGCTACGAGTCACTGAAAGCTGAAGAGGTAACGGAGATGCAGGCGGCGCTGGAGGCGAAATATGGCGTCGTGCCCCGAAAGCGCGTTCCTTTGATGGTTAATGAAACGGTAGTCCTTTACTTTAAGGTGAGATTTAAGACAACGATAGGAGAAATATTTGAAATACTTCAATACTTGCAGCAACCCAATGCAAGGATAACATTCCCGCATGTGCCATGTTGTCATGTTGTGTGTGTATTTCATGTTTCCAGGCCTTCGTGAAGTGTCTTTCACTGCAACAATGGGGTGTTCACCTTGACGAAGGACAGCAGGTGAATACCCACTTTGGAAACCTGAAGGACGAGTTTTTTATGTCTCTCAGGGACCTTCCACAGTTGACCAAAGAACCAAGAAGTACCCAGGCAAGCAACCTTCCCTTGTCAAATAGTGACACTAAGTGAGAACAAGTTTATTTTTGGTTCTTCTTCCCACGCTTTAAGTGGGTCGAGTTCCTACGCGTACGCTACAGGTCCTGTTCATGGTTTTGCTTGCTGCGATACAGGAATACATAAGCAAGGCTCTGCTCTCCACCCAAATTGTTCGGTTGCAGCAGTGCCTCACGGACATTGAATTTCTGCGTGCGAAGCACTACCTGATTCTCCGTGACCTTGGAGTCATCGGTAAGAATTCTATGAAGAATTTCTGGGATTGCTTAAACGATGAAGGCGCGACGCAGGACTTGACCATGTAGTATTTCTGATTCGTAGTTAATGTTGGTTAGAGTGCTGTCAGTATTTCTTCCATTGTTGCCTTTTTTGCAGCGGAGCAAATGAAGATTCTCCGAAAGATCACCAGGAGACAGGGAAGATACGTAGCGGGGGTGGAAGCCGCCATACAACATGTGAACAATCAGATTGAGGAGGTGCAGGCACGGAAGGAGTTCATTTCGTTCTACTTGCTGCAAGACCCTATGCATGCAAGACAGCAGCTGGAGCAGAACCAGCTGCTTGATCTCGGGATGGACATTGGGCTGAACGCAGCAAGAAGGGCAGTTGGTAAGCATTGTCATCGACACTTGCGGATTTGTTATGATAGAAACAATAGGCTTGGTCGCCGCTGCCGTCACGAAAATTCACGTAACAAATTCTTCACGTGCAGAGTAGTGTTGATTATTATTTGCTTGCAGTTGATCCACGCGCGTATATTCCTGAGTCCCGCCTGGACATAACTCAGTGGGAAGACCTGGAGCGTAGGGAACGAGCCATAGAGCAACGGCAGCGTCACCTGAAGGACAATACGCCTCCGCCAAGTCTCCATGCTGCCCGCAAGAAACAAATGAAGAAAGACCAGCCTGCAGTAGAGAGCCCTACGCTGCTGCCTCAGGCACCGCTAAGCCCACGCGTCGGCATAGCAGGCCTGGGGACCTCCCCGTCAGCTCCACGCCGCCAGACTGTCGTGCCTATCCCAGGGGAGCCTCCATGGAAAGCATTCGTCTGTCCGCAACCAGACAGGCCTTCCAGCCCTGCGAGAGAAGAGTCGGCGGATAGTGACGAAGAGGATGACTGGGACACTTTGAGGCAGCAGTACGGCGGAACTCACCAGGGAACGTTCGAGCTGCGAGAGAAGGGCGGTGAAATAGTTCTGGTGAAGCCGTTCCCCGAAGCGCCAACGGAGGGGCTGCCCATGGCCACCATAACGCAGCCTCGCAGGCGCCCGCGGCGATCCTCAGTCAAGGCTTCCGATTCTGAGAAAGCAGATGCAGCGTCTCCGTCACCTCGGGCTTCTGTGGCGCCGCCCCCAGCAGCAAGCCCCGCTGCGGGCGCAAGTTCGCCGGTTCCGGTAACAGACTTCTTCAACGAGGACGAGGGCCCAAGGCCCAAGACAAACGCTCCAGAAATTGCGGAACAGAGAGAAAGAGAAACCAAGGTGCGGCAAAGACCGCCACCGCCCAGGAAACAGGACAGCCGAAGGGCAAGCGTTAGTCTGCCAACCTTTGAAGCAGGTGGCAAGGAATTTAGGATGCTGCCCCGAAACAGAAGGAAGAAGTAAACTGCGATGTGTTTTTATTGACGCATTTGGGAGGCAAAATGCCTCTATTTGTGCGCCTAGATTCATTCAACTCGTGTCGCGCTGCTCCACGCGAAGTTTACAGAGGTGCCATGGAAAAGTAGCACGGGAAAGACTTCACGTGTGTGCTGATACACTAAATGCAGTGGCTAGTTCATTGGAAACAGTACAGCAGCGAGTGAATTTCAACGAACTATCTTCCCTACATAGTGTAGAAAAGAGGGAGTTCGTGTTTGAGTGGCAACTGGGACTGGAGGTGACAAAATTAAGCGTGCTAGCTTTTCTGTGTGTAACATATCCGAATACATGATGATGGTAATGGCGGGAGTTTGCAGGGCTCAAAAGGGTCTTTCGTTTGCGGCCAATTGCGCTTGAATTCATGGCTCTGCTTGTGTATACGAGAAGAAGTGAAGGCAGTTGGCCGAGGAATTAAGAAAGCTGTGAATGCTAGGGAGATTCACACAGCGGACCACGGAGGCCTTGCCAGAGCTGTGATTGCCACCGGTCTCTGGGCGCTGCCTTTCTCTTAATTTTGATTGCCTTTCTTGTCTACCAAGCCACCGAAGAACAACACGGGCCAAGAAGCCCTACAAGGCAAAGATCAGCTCTCAAACTATCTGAGCAAAGGCTGATCCCCAGCGAAGCCTTACGTCAAAAGAATGATGCATGTTAAATAGTGAGCGGGGCAGTGAAGACGATGACTGCAATGTAGGAACCAATCATTGTTCGTCAGAACAGGCCTACGGCCTACGCACGACTCGTGCTTCTTCTGAAGGGCTCTTCAGTGCTTAAAAAGCGAGCTACGCAAAAGAGCAAATGTGCCCAAGACTTATCTATCAGTCGCCGTGGCTTAGCTCTTGAGCTTTTACATTAGCAACCCTGTGTGGGCGTTTCCATAAGACGCTCGCGACACCTGTGAGGCCGTGCCTCAGCGTAGCATTTGTGCGCGTGAAACACAAAGCGTGGCCACCTTGTGGTGGGTTATGAGTAAGATATAATTGGATGGATCCTACAATGCGAAAAAATATCTGAGAGCAAGATGGGTTTGAGTCATGCTTCTTCGAGTCTGCAATGCGTTGCGTGTTCTGAATTCTGTTTCACACCGGAGCAGCACGGCGGAGTTTCAAATCCTACAAATCTACTCTTCAGGCTGTTTTTGTTGTCCTCTAATTCGGAAAATAGTCTGTTTCCGTGTGGGGTCACCTCACCGCTTTGAATAGTACTGGCATGCCAATTCTTTTAAAGTCAGTCCCTGCCGCTGCCGGAGATTTGTGATTATTGTCGCAAAGCGACATAGAATGATACAAGAGAAGCAACACTGGAGAAACAGTGTAGCGCTAAAAGCTTTGAAAAAGCCATTGACCAGCTCTTTCAGCAAGTGAGCACGGGCTGATCCTTTGTGAAGAAGCCCTATGCCAAACGAATGATGCATGCTAAACGACAATGATGTTAAAGCCGAATAAGTGCCTAATCGTCATGAAGCTACTTTTTACTCCGTTGCAAGCTCTATTATAGTGCAGTTAGCCTCTAGGCACTTGTTATTCCGGAATTGTCTTAAGAGCTACCACCACTCGACAGGCGTCCACAACGGTTTCATTGGGTATTTTTTCTTTCGTCTATTCACCGGCACACACTGCAGACAACTGCATCAATTTTTTATTTTTTCCTTCATGCTTCTCCGTTTTGGGGAGTCTTCGATGGTGAAGCGATCTTTCAGTTCATCCCCGCCTTTTTGGTCAGTAATCACATGCAGCTGAGCGAACGCGCTATTCCTCCATCAATGAGAAGCATCTGAAGCGTTTCATGCATGGCTTTTGAGCTTCTGTAGAAAGCCGTGGCCTAACTTTTTCCCCAGTGAGCACGGCAGCTCCATGGAGCAAGAAGTGGCATGGCCCGAAGAGTATAGGACGGGGCACTGCAGGTCATAGCTGGTGAGTGGAATTCAGTGAAATGGCAAAGCGCAAGACCTTTAATTCGGTGGAGGCGCAGCCGTCCTCTCCCTTTTGGCACCCAGCGGGGGGAAACTCCGTTTGGTGGCGGCACTACGGCGCAGCTTCGAACCAGCTGTACAGCCAGTGTGCGGCTAAGAGGGGCGCAGCAGCGAGGGCCGATTGCTGCCACTTGTACAACTTGCATGCCTCGCAAGCCGTCTTCCGCTTGCCGACTTGCTGCAGAGTCGGCGGCGCCGTTCCCGGCGAAGCTGAAGGCGCCGAGGCCCGCGAAAAGTGCCAGTGCAGCCGCGTCGCCATTTTCGACCTTGACGGCACACTCATAACAACTCGCAGCGGCAAAAAGTTTCCCACTTCCGCGCAAGATTGGAAGCTTCTCTTCGACCCGCACGTGCGGGCGAAGCTCCAGCGGCTGCACGAGCTCGTGAGCGCAGGAGCTCAGAGATCTCCCTCTCTTTGCATGCCGTTAAAGTCTTAGAGAACAGTTGGCAAGAATTCCGTAACTTTGCTGTTATTTGGTGCACATGCTGCTGCCATTTCATCTTTTGTGCAAATTTGCTCCTGTTTTTGCCGCGTAAGCTGTGCGGAGGTTTCTTGCACTTGAGTTCAATTTGAAACTGGCTGATGGCGTTTTGCTGTGATTGCTGCTGGCGGCTGCTGACGAGGGCACTGACAGGCTGTGGGTGTCTCTTTCAGGGCTATTCCATTTTTATTCTGTCGAACCAACTGGGCGTGGCCGTTGGCCACGTGTCGCTGGAAGAGATAACCAGCAAAGTTGACGGAGTCCAGCAGGCGCTGGCGGTGCCTCTGACTGCCTGTCTTTGCTGCTGCGACGACCTCTACAGGAAGCCCCGGCCCACGGCCGGGGCCTTCATTTTCAAAAACTTGCTTCCCCTGCTGCAGCAGCAGCAGCAGCAGCAGCAGCAGCAGGTTGCAGCTGCAGCCAGCGAGGACTGCAAGTATCCGCGCGTGTTCTACGTGGGCGACGCCGCGGGGCGGCCGGGCGACCACAGCGCTGCGGACTTGAAGTTCGCGTTGAATGCTGGAATTCGATTTTTCACTCCTGAGGAGTTCTTCGAAGAAAAGGCTGCGCCGCTGCTGCCGCTGCTGAGCCGCAGAGCAAGTGAGGGGAAGCAGCAGCTTCTGGGGGGCGGCGAGGGGAGCCTGGGGAGTGCGGGGAAGCGGAAAGCAAGCGAAGTTGCTGCAGCGGCCTTCGACCCCTGCGAGCTGCTGAAGGGCGAGGCTCAGCCTCACAAGAAGAGCGCCACTGACACGGAAACTTGCACTGAGGCAAAGGCCCCTGCGCAGGAGCTGGTCGTCCTCATAGGGGCCCCGGGCAGCGGCAAGAGCACTCTGGTGGAGAAGCTGTTTCCAGGGCACGGCGTCGTGCGCCAGGACGATCTGAAGACGAAGGCGAAGTGCGAGGAGCTCTGCGCGAGGCTCCTTCGAGAGGGAAGAAGTGTGGCGATAGACCGGCAGAACGCCACCAAAGAAGACCGCCAGGTGTTCATACAGCTGGCGAAGCAACACGCCCCCGGCTGCGCAGTCCGCGGCCTCGCGCTGCTCTGGCCGAAGGAAGTTTGCCTCCACTTGGGGCAGTTCCGCAGCCTGGCGGCCGCGCTGAGGGCTCGAGCTGCTGCAGGCGCTGCTGCAGCGCCGGCGCAGTCTGCCTCTCGCTTTCGGCTGGCGAAAGTGCCGAAAGTGGTGGTGAATTCGTTCTACGCGAAGGTGGAGCCGCCCACGCTGGAGGAGGGCTTCGGCTCGGTGGAAATCCTCCAAGACGTCGCCAGGGACTTTCTCCTGCACAACGACTTCGTCTCCGATGAAGAAAGACGCATATTTGCCTCCTTCTTAGACTGACTCGAAGGGCTCTGCAGCGAGGGCCCCCAGCTTCCCGCACTCTGTCGCTGTTGCTGGGCAGTTCTGTTCAGGCGGGCGGGGCTGCCCGCCCCGGTGGCTTTCAGACAGCTGAGTTGCCTCTGCACTGTGCGGCGCGCGGCAGCAAAACTCTTCTATTCCGTTTCCGCGCTGCTGTGTGGAGTGGAGCAGCAGAGAGCTCAGCCCGAACACAAGACAAACTTGAACTCGGAACCTTAACGTGGGCGGCGTGTCATGCTTTGGAAGTAGAATGCGATTTAGTGGGGCCAGTGCATTTTGATGGATTCTCTTTTCACATGGATATCGTGTTGCTGCTGTCTTGCAGGCTGTGCTAAAGAACCAGCCCTAACAGCCTACAGGCCACAGACACAGTGATGTTTGAAGTCTTAGGAGCTGCGGTGGTTACAGCAGCAAAGGAGGGGAATGTGGCACATGGAGAACGTAGCTACGGGTTAAGGTAGTCACCTCAGGCGTTTGTGTGGGGCTCTTAGAGAGGTCGACGCTCTTCGCCCGCATTGCTGTGTCTGGGGTACTGCTTAGATGAGCTCTCTTGCCCTCCTTCACACTGTCATCACGTTTTTGCCACATTTTGACTGTTTTTGGTGTCTCTCGTGTCCTTTTGTTTGCCTTTGTGGGAGTTTACATCATCAGTGGCCGCGTCACGACCTGCGCACACCGAGTGCTGCGCTCTGACCAGATGTTGAGGAGAACAGGGCTCCTGCCGGCCTTTTTGGTACTATGAATCATGACGCGATAAACTTCAATTTGGCTTAAGAGTTTCGATGTAGTAAAAGTTAGTGCAACACACGTAGTTACCGGCTGGAAGGCTCTCCTGCGCAAGTGCTCGCCTAAAGGGCAGCAGTGGCTGTTTCCGGGGGACGCCGCAAACCTAAGCTGATCCTTCATAGTTAATCGTTATAGAGCGTTAATTGAGATTAGAATTCAGGAAACCTATGCTACAATTAAACAGCAGGCCAACAGACCTGCTCACGCTCCGCACCGTTCCGAGTTCTGGGACGAGCTTTTTGTGCAGTGCTTTGCATCTTAGTAAAATCCCGGTTTCACGTTGCCTCAAGGAGTAAGCAGCGTTCAAAAAATATTAAGTAGACTATGAATGGAGTTAATCGGCTTGATATTGTTAATCACTAGGTCCACTGCCCGATGGCCCACACAAAGCCACGAGTCAACGTCAGCAGTTAGCCCGGTTACGAAGGCCATGCGCAGCACATGGATCTGAGAGTAGAGTTGTATCTGCTGAGAGAGAAAGAATACCGTGTTTTTTAAAGAGCGCTCTAGCTATGTGGTTGTAATTTGTCCATTGTAGTGCCAGGCACTACACTTCGCCAGCTTCGCTCAGTGCCCCCTCGACGTGATTCCGTTGAGGCGAGACCCGAGTCATCAAAGGAACCCGATGGAGGGTCTTTCTTACCACCGTTTTCATTGTATTACGATTCATTCATTTATAGCAGCTGCTCTTTGAAGCCGGCCTTGAGCCCGGTACGTGGTTAAGGGGCTCCCTGGGCTGAGCCACGCCTGGCCAGTTGACGCAGTCCATTGTTTTGCCGCAGAGTGTACTGCTGGAGAGTTGCCAGTGGATGTTTCCAGCGGCTCACAAGCACGTTCGGCTCAAAGATGCCATTTAGGTTCTCACTAAGGCGGCCAGTGGCCAGCCGAAAAGTAAGCCAGCAGTCTGGCACCGATTTGAGGGGCTCGAAGGACCAACTCAGCTTAGTTGAAGAGCGCAACGATGAGCAATGCGGGCAAACTGATGCTACAAACGGCCCCAACAACGCCGTCCTGAGGACTTCCGTAGCTCATGCAGCTTCCCCAGCAGCCACTATGGAGTCCCGGCCATCTTCGTTTCTGAGGCGAACTCTGTCGAGCCTCTCCATGAGAGTCATGCCGAAGATGCGGTCGGATAGCAGCAAAGGTTCGCGCGAACGGGCACAAATGGGCTTGAATAGCGACGTGCGCTCAGATCAACTGTCCGGGGGAATACGGCCAGGAGTGGAAGCGCCTAACCCAGCAGATCTTGAGCACACAAGAAGAGGATTCCACAGCTTACGCCAGCGGTTTCACGCAGCCTATCACCCTCTCCCCGGCAGAGTTCTTGGGGGGCAGGATGGCACAAGTGAACACGCCCTGCACATGCCAATCCCCTTGCGGCACCTTCATTTGCCGCACATTCTTGAGGGGCGGCTGCACCACTCTTCCCACCCTATTGGGCTCACCAGCGCAGACCAAGAAGCTGAAGTCATGCAGATGCTTCAGAACGCCGCGAATCACGCAAAGAGGATCATCCAGACGGCAAAGAGTGAACGCGAAACGCTAAGGGACAGAGCGCGGGAAGAAGCCGAAGAAGAAATAAGAGCTCTTAGGTGAGTTTCCACATGGAGGTTTGCAGCTATTCCTCAGCTAGTTCTATCTTCTGTGAACGACAGTGGGTTTTTCAAGAAGGGCTTCCTAGTGCAGAATTTTCGCGCTAGTTCCTCTTTCATTTACAGGCAAGGCCTCATTCTAGTTTCTGCGCCTTGGGCGTATCGGTTAAATGCAGGCAGGCGCTCGAAGAAGAAAGCTTGCGAGCTGAGGAGAGCATCAATGGCGCAGATCTCATCCGCTTGGCAACCAAGGACGAAGATGAACGAATGCGCCAACTGGTAGAGTGCTCTGCGGAAAGGATGGCAGGCGCTGTCACCCTATGCGTTGGTGCGTTCCTCCGAGGGGACTAGAACAGTCAGAAACGTCGAGCCGCTGCTGCGCGGTTTCTGGTTCCCAAATCGAATGCTGCGACACGCTGTGCATCGCACTACTCTCCGAACAGTATGATTTATTTCAAAAGCACTGCCTACATAGCTGTAATGTGGCAAGCCCGCGTAATTTGCTTTTGCCTACTCTTCACTAAGAATTGTCAGTTTCCTCTGCAGATCATGTTTTGAACGTGGATACAACGCTCGCTCCAGAACGCCGAGATGCGCTTCGCCATTTGTGCGTTCACGTTTTACACAGATCACCCACTGCATTCCCCCTTTATAATAGCTGCCATTGAAGTATGGAAGATGGATGCAGTTTGACTATGCTTATGCTTGTGCTCAGAAAGAAAAATCCTCCGAGTTTCCTTCGGAAAAGCCAAGCTGGAAAGTATCCGTCAATGCGACGGGAACTCGCAGTGCGCGCGCTCAAGAACAGACGAAATCTGTCTTATTCAGATCATTTTTGGGACTCTGATGCGCTGGATTACCCACAACAGGATGGCTGCACACTCGAACAGGAACAAGCGTATGCTGCAATCTTGGGCGACCGAACGTTTAAGGAGGAGGACGAGATAAAGATAGATTTTGATGAATTAGAAAGGCCTTCTCCAGTTGAACGGTTTTCTTTGGCGGTGCAAAGCATTGGGACCAGATGTGGTTGCCTCCTCGGGTAATTACGTACATTTTGCGCGACTCAAAGTTTGTGTCCGTCATTCAAAGTGTCACGCAGCGCAAAACTGTCTGACTGACGCGTTACGGATATCAACTAACTGGTGTGTGTTACTGGTGAATCGGCGCTCCTTAAGCCTCTGAAGTTTGCCTCAAAATGGACGTTGGTTCCCGTGACACTTGATAGCCTTGGGATACGAGCTTCAAACGGGAAGGATGAAGCTGCGTTTAACAACCGGTGGTCAAACTCACTGTACAGTCGGTTGCGTTCAAGAAAACACGTGGGTGTCTTTCAGCTTAGCAGGTAGTACTCCTGTGGAGCCTCTTGCCAATTTCCAAAGGAGGTGTTGTCCATTCAGAATGAGGCAACAGTTTTGTCGTGACAGCGATGTCCGTGCCAGCTTCGCCCTTAGCGTCAAGTTTGCGGTGAAGACGGGCTTGCATAGGAAATGTTATGCAGTGGAGGGACTATGCTGCTCCTCCCACTTCCAAAATTTGGAGTTTGCACGTCGCTTCTCTCCATGGAGGCAGTCTAAGTTGCAGGGTCCAAGATATGCTCTATCACGTAGGTTTACTTCGAAGTAAACCGCAACAAAATTTCAAAACGCAACGTCAGATTCACTTGAAACATCCTTGCTCTCCTGAGACGCTTTGGGAGCACTTATTTATTTCTTTACGAACTGCGGTGCAAACACCGTAGCACGGCAGACGAATTTGCGCCAGATCCTGTTTGCGGCGCATTTTTTTAGCTGTTTTTGTTGGCTTTTTATCTGCAACGTAATCCTGATTCGGGCAAGCGCTTTTGAATTCTGAGGGTCGAAGCGTGCAGGTTCATCTGTAACGTTGGCTGCAGCAGTCAGTGCCCAAGCAATTTACTGCTTGCAAGTAGCTTACTTTGCTAGTTACCTATTCCTGTGGTGTATCATGGTCTGCTAAGAATACGCACCACAACACGCACCCTGCAGAGCCTCGTGTAGGCGTTTATGGCACTGAGAATTGAATCAGGAACAGTAATTTGAAGGCTTAGAGGAAAACTAGAAGTAACATTATGTAAAAACTCAACTTTTCCGTCGTTGAAATGGCGGTTGTCTCAAACAAAAAATTCGCATTCCTGCGGAAACGTGCTACTGAAAAGCGCGTCTTCTAATCCTGGTGTACTGACAGCTCATGCTGACAGTATGCCACCTGCTCTGCGCCATGCCACAATTGGTTATGCTAAGCGCGACTTCTTCCTTCACTTTTTGCATGGTTCCTACATTGCGCGCTATTGCTTGGATATAGTATCGGCGCCTCTATACACAAAACTTCCGACAATGAGGGATCCATCTGGAGCGAAGGCGAAGGTCGAAACCTTCAGATGTAAGCCTTGTTTACATTTGTATCAACTTTAGAAACAAACTTGTAATCTTCCATTTTCAGATGCGGTAAGGCCGGTGTAGACGACCAGAAAAGGCACTCGTTCACGCGGAGGATGCTTGCTGGTTCCATCCTTGGAGTACTGAGACTCATCCGAAATTCCTTGTTCCTTCCAGGCGACAATTCTGACGGCCGTATCGGGCGCGACAGCCCTCGGTTTCGCCGCAATCGTCGCTACAAATTTCATGCGACCATGTGACGTTCCACTAAGTAGGTTCAAAAAACACCTGCAATGCACGAACATGCGTGAATCCGTTCAATTCAGACCTGTGGCTTGTTGGTGCCATCCTCCTCGTAAGGCTTTCAAGTCTCAACAGCATGGAGCAACAGTAAACAGGGTTTGTCCAGAGCTTACCGGCTACCTATGCTGCCGACAGGATGAAGAAACAACACGGCTTCCCAGCAGTTGTAAGGCGATTAAGCAATGAAAGTTCCTCTATCAGAGCCAATCCTCTTTCCCTTAGCTGTGGTTTGAAATATCTCTTTTGGCCGTCGCCTTCATCTGGATGACTGCCGGAACCGTCATGGTGCGTTCTATTCCAAATCTCGGGAGCACTTCCTTCACTTATGAACCGGATTACAGATTAACATGTCTACCACGTGCGAAGTGACCGCTCCTGTACCGTGGTGGGCCACGTTCATAACGGTAAGCGACAAGAGTGGCTTGTACAAGTTGAACAAGAATTAATGTGGAGTCGTCGCAGGTTTCACTGTTTTGGTGTGGTTCAATTGGAGGCATCTTCTTCCTCCTGTCGATCGTTCTCATCCCCATGTTCCTGGCTGGGGGAAGAACACCCCAGATCTTGTAACCGACAAACTGAACTGTTTGTTGGGGCTTGCGCAAGGCCTACTGCTGCTTTCGCTTTCATGCCTGCCGCAACATCTACTTCGATGTGTTGTTGTGCATCGTGTTGCCAGTTGACTCGGCTACTGCCCACGTCTGCTGTGACGGCAAAAGACTCCGATGACTTTCTTTCACAGTGCACTGGTGTACTTGTGCATGTGTTAATAGCGCGGAGTTTTGCGGAAGACAGGTGGCGCGGCACTATGCGCGTGCACTGTAATTCTTAGATTCGATAGCGAAATTTCCCTCCGGTATAACGAAGTCCACAAGCTGTCCTGCAAGACACATGATGCATTCTTAATAGACAGATATAACAGCTCATTCCATTAGTCAAAGGCAGATCACCCTCTGATCACCCTCTGATACCTAGAGGAACATACCGTTGTGATAAACACATCGACGAGGCGAAAATAGGAGCAGCGCTTTTGAGTCGTATATTACAGCACCTCTACACTTGCGAACAGCTGCTTCTGCAGCTTCGAATGAGGCAAAGCGGAGAACGAACATTCCATCGTTGTTCAGAACTAAGCGATTCATTAGGAGCCTGCATCGCAACAGCAAATGTATTGGTCATTTCAAAAGGCGGTCGAAAATTCTTGGATCTTCAATGTCAGTTGAAAGTACTTGATACAATACATGATTTGCTGGCTTTCGCCATGTGGCGGCCGAGATCTGAACTGCTATCTAACATCTGAATGCTCCGTTATTCAAGCGCAAAACGCACTTTTTCACCACATGTCTACCAAGATCAAAGTTATTTTTGGAGTAGTCAGAAGTCTTGCGGATTTCATTTTTATTCTCAACCTGAAGAGTCGGAAATACGCACGATACCGCAGCAGCATATACGCCACGCGCACGACTTCCTTCACTTTCCTTTCTGCCGATGTCACTCACTTCAATGGGTGATCGATGAACGGGGATGAAGATATTTTCGTCTAGCGTTGCAGATATGGCAGCATGCGAACCGTTCTGTTGTATGCTGGCCGTACAGCTTCCCAGTGCTGCCAATGGAGCATGCTGGCGTGTTTCTGTAGAGTGAGCGAGGTCTACTTCCGCAGTGTTATCACCTGCGATTCTCTGCATATTGACAAATAAATTTGGTTGGCTGTTTCCCACTGGATATTGGCTTATCTTTGGTTTGGTCTTTCTCTGGTCATGGAGCACCGAGCCGCTTGCAAGAACGATGCCATCGACGTCCCCGTCAGGTCCTTTCTTGTGGGGAGGCAGCACAAAGAAAGGTTCCGCCGTGTCGGAGCGCGCCTCGACAAACACGTGCTCATATCCGAATAGGCGGGGATTTGTCATTCGGAGGCGGCAACCTCCGGGATACGGACAAGCAGTGTCCGCTTCATAAACTAATGCGAATGCTAATATACGTGCAATTTCTGAGGCAGCAAAGGCAACGCAGATATTTCCTTGAATTTGCTTTAATCCATTCTGTTACTCTTTAGGTAGTTGAGAGCCAGAGAGCCTTGCACAGTGCCCTATTCAGATGCGTCCATACCATCGGCAGTCAAAACAAAAGGTAAATTTGTGGCTATTAGCGTAGTCTTCACTGCAGCATCCTCGGGATATACAAGACGGTCGATGCAAGGGACCCCGAATGTGCGAAGGTATGTGGAGCAGGCTTTTTGCTTCTCTTCAACGCAGCTGAATTCTGCAAAGAAAATACGGCGTAGCAAAACATTATAATAAACTTTGGCCTTGGATATGATATTCAACGCGCGTGCGATGGCTGGATGTCGCCTCACCAGCTAGGGCGAAAATCGGAGAGAATCGCTTTTCTAATTTGTCGCTAATGGCTTTTTCTCCCTTGGCTTGCATCGTATTCTGATCAAACACGATCCGCAAGGCAACCAATCTTTATTCTTTCTGTCCTCTTAGTCGCACAAAGGCTAGGCAATGGGCGTTCAACTTACATCTTCTGTTTGGTCGAGAGTTCGCAATCTGTCGTCAAATATTTCCACCCTTTTAATCTTTCCACAGCCAGAAAAAGCCTACAGTACAAGCATCACACGAAACAGCAAGCACGTAGTTTGTCTTCAGCGAGAAACGCGAGCGGCTGCAAAAGCAAAGGGCAGCGGGAGAGATGTCGCCGCACTTTGCAAAGACAATCCGTAAGAACGTCTCGAGGAGCATGAGGAAGGTTGGAGAGGAAGACGAGGTTCTTTGATCTGCTGCCAGCTTCTGGAATTGAGGGGTCTTTCCAGTCCACCACAAACTCCCCAATGCGTTTCTGCAAATGCACCCGGAAGGCGAATCAGCTAGTTTACGAGCACGCACTGTCAGCCAATGCACAGATTTCCGCAGTCTCAAATCCCCGTTTCTTTCCACTTTGAGGACGCAGCGCCATATATAAGCCTTTAATTTGCTTGCCTCAGTCAAGCGCGTGGGGGTGGGGGGCCTCGTGGCAACTTCTCGAGTGTGCACGTGGGGCTCATTTTCTGAAGGGTCTGTGCAGCTCGAGCCGCTGATAAGCCATTCGCCGGCACCGCTGGCCGGCGTTCGAGGAGACTGATGAGCTGTTCGTTGAAAACTGAGAAGTTCCGCGCCAACTGTGTAGTCGCCCATTATTGACTGTGGGATTCCATCGCCGACTTCGTCTTGCTGCTCACCACAGGACACGAGGAGCAGCAGCAAACTGCGGCGCATTCATGCCTCGGGCCCTCCAAAGTGCTCCCTAGAGGTCCCTAATTAGCCTGGAAATGACTGACACGGAGTGCACGAGGCGCTGCTGGCGCCGCCCCCCAACTTGCACAGTGCGGCGTTGCTGGGAGTGACGTACTGTGTAGATGCGCTCCGCCGAAGCCTTCGAGAGGCGGAGGAAGTGGTGAGGATCTACGAGGTCGAGGCTTTCTGACAGAAGTTTAGTGAGCTCCGCTTGATGTTCTTCTGCAGCAAAACGCAAAGCATGAAGCCGCAACGCGAGCAGCCCACTGCTGATTGCTTGTTTCCGTTTGCAGCAGCAGCCGCAACGCCGCGAATAGGCTGTTTGCAGCGCTGGAAGTGGAATAAACTGAGGAAAAGCGTTTAAAATTCGGAGCAGCGCACTTACTAGGAACGATCTTTCCAATATCTCGTATCACTGCGAGCTTGTTGTGAGCCCTTGGCGCTTTCTTCAGCGCTTTGTACGCCTTGAGGCGGACGGCCACGCGCTCGAGCTGCCGATCTGTGAGCCAGTCGGAGCACTTTCGAACAAATTTTGAATAGCTGAAGCCGCAGTTCGAAGGCGCGGCCTCTGGCTGCGAGCATTCGCCAGTTTGGGTGCGCAGGCCCTTCACCTGCGGCATCCGCAGGCGCTGCCGTGCTTTTCCTCCCCTATTTGCGAATCCATTGGCAAATTCACGCGACGTTAGAGCCGTAGACAGGCCCCTCTGATCCGCTAGATGCGGCCATATCTGTGTGGCGGATATAACAGCATCCCTCTCTACTTCTGAATTCCCAGTAATCATGCGATGGGGACAGGTCCGTGGCTTCCATTGCCTGTCTTCTCCACGCAAGTGGCAAGCAAAGGATTTTAAGAGGCCAAAATGGTCAAATTTGTTGGGCAAAACCACGTGAAGACCGTTTACTCGGCCTAGGCGAGGCCACCTGGCCACGAATGTCATCGGATCGCCGATGGCAGGTCTACAGACGGAATTCTGCGATATCTCCCCGTATGAAAATGAAATACGCGCTTCAAATGTCTAAGTAAACACTTAATACACCAAATTAAGCGCAGATTGTTGGAGTTTAGCCTCTGATCACCATCTACGTCCTCGAACCTGCCGATGTTTTCCGAGGGGCCCCTAATGGGGCTCTTCACAAGCAGTCGCAGATAGCGCAAAAGATAAACAATTCATAAAGATAAATACAATTGTGTTCTATGATATACTTAAAATTCCTTGAGGCACGGATCCCTAAGGATTTGCTGCCGAAACTTGCAATACCAAAGATGAAGGGGAAACGCCAAAGGCTCGAAAGAAACTTAGGCCTTCGGTGAAAATGTTCAATTGGAATCATTCTAAATTTAAGTTTGGGAGAGTCTCGCAAAATAATCTTTCAATGTGTTGCTTCCACAGGCTTGAGGACGAATGCTTTCAACGGGCTCTGCAGCGACCATGCACGAAAGTATGGATCGTGGTGTCTTTGAGCCCGTGGGTGCTTTGTGCATAACACATATATAAAATATGCAAATATACACACACAGCTGATATATAACGCGAATAAATAGAGATGACTGCAGCAGCGTGAGATTCGCTGATTTGCACTGCACAGTGTGCAGTGCAAATGTGGCATCTTCTGTGGACGCTTCAAGACAAGAATGTGCATCGGTGACAGAAGAATTTGGATTGGATTTGCGAGATTTACAACCATGCAGCTCATATTCATAGTCACGCAGTTGATTTCCGCAGATAAATATGCATTTCTTTCCGTTCCAAGAAACCCAAACGCGCTGGAGTTGAAGCAGCTGACACGGCCACTTATACACAAACATCTATACAGCTTAATCGTGCATTTTGGCATTTCATAAAGATATAAATTAGCTCATAAAGATATAAATTAGCTACTTGTGTCTGCATGTTTAGGAATGTGTCAGGCTAGCGAGAAGCTCGTCGCATTCAAATTCAAATTGCTGCGCAGCTCCTGCGTCTGCTCTGCGAGTGAACAAAAGGAAGCCAACATGAAAATAGACGAATCACTTGTTCTTCTGCCGCATTTTAATCTTATTTGTTCATTATTGAGTTCTTAGCGCCAGCTTTGTTTCCAAACCGCCTTCAAACTTCATAAAGAAGCAGCGCTTCATCCAGAAGGCTCAGCAGAAAGCCAATTCAGGCCTCAAGTTTAGCTGCAAAAGTAGCTTATGTCAAGAAAAAGAGAAATGACACTTCATGTTGTTTTCTCTAAAGTCCCTGCGCTGAATTCGATTTAGTTTGTTTCGGATTGAACTGATATATTTGGCCTGCAGAGGCTTCGCTGCGCCACTCCATCTGCTTAAGTCAACTCTATTTATTAATTTGCCACTTCGTATGCTCAACTCAACTCTATTTATTAATTTATAAGTTCATCAGACGGCCAATACTTCATCTGCCTTTTTGTTTAACTTTTTAGCGCACATATTGGCGGCCTGCAGATGCAGACGCAGCACAAACTGAATTTCTCTCTTTCTGTGCAGCCAATTCAAATACCAACTGCAGCAAATAACTGTGTAGGCAAATGCATGCATATTCATCTTTATATTATTCAAATTCCTTTGCTGGAACTAATTGCGTTTTCATCTCCACAGTAATTTCTACGCAAGTCTGCTCACACATGTTGTGGGAAACGCTGAAAACTGCCGCAAATTGGAACTAGGAAGGAAGTTCAAGCATTTTCAAGTCAGCATAAAGAGCCCGGCTGGCTGTTTGTTCGCTTCTATTCGCCCTTTTACTGCATTTGTTTTCATTTTTCACAAGAAAAAAAGACCTTTTTATGCCAAAGTTGCTTTGCGTGGCTGCTAGACAGTTTCAGTGGAGCTTTCATGTAATGCCTCTTCTTGTTTCGTTCTGCATCTGCACTTCACTTCCTGCGACTTGAAAATGCCCCTTAGAAGAATCCAGCGGAGATCTTTTGCCTGAATTCTCACAAAACTTCAAATAAACTTTAAAAGTTATTTTTAAGTCCTGAGTTTGGAGTTCAGTGCTCAGATTTAGGAGTTTCAGGGCCGGTCTGGTCCCTCCCGACCTCTGGCACTCGGGGATTCCGGGGATTCCCGCTGCTCCTCGAGCGACATAAAGCTGCAACTTTCGTTATTTATGCAAATTCAGCCAATTTAACTATTTTTTAGTATTATTTCGCGTTTTTTACAGACATTTGGCCTTGTTTTCAAGATCGCGCGCAGTGACGCGTTGATCGGGGCCTTGGCCGCATTGCCTTTGCCAGTGTGCGTGTGGCGGCGAAAACGGGTCCGGAAGATGAGAAAGCGGGTTTGACGGGCCTCTTGGCCAGCTTATTGAAAGTAGAAAAGGTTAAATTATTCAAATTAAGAGGAAATAAACTGAATTTGGCTTCTGTTTGCGCAGGTTTCTGCGGTTCGCTGCAGCCGGATCCTCCCGCGGTCGATCCTCTCTAGGGGTTGCCGGCGGCCGCTTTGCCTTGCGAAACGCCTCACAGAGCTCCCTTGAGCTGTTTTTGAATTGAAATTGATTTTTTCTGTTTGATTTCCTTGGAAATGGGCCAGGCGAGCTCTTCCGCCTCCAGCGGCCGCGCTGCTGCGCCCACACTGCAGCAGCAGCAGCAGCAGCAGCGCAGCGCGGGCGCTGCGCCTTCGCGCTCTCTGTCGCAGCAGATGGTGAGCGCCTACCGCCGGAGTGGCCAGCAGCCTTTGCGGGAGGCCTTCGTGACTTGTTCCTCCCCCTCCCTCCCCCACGCCTCCGCCCCCCCCCCAGCAGCAGCAGCAGCAGCAGCAGCAGCAGCAGCAGCAGCAGCAGCGGGCGTGCCGGGGGGCTACTACCGCGGGGGCTGCAGCTCGCTGCCGGCCTCCTCGCGGGGCTCCTCGCCTGCTGCTTCGCGGGCGAGTTCGGAGTCTTCGCTGCTGCTGCCAACTCCGACTCCGTCTCGGCAGCAGTCCTTCACCTTCGTGCCTCCCGCCTGGCGGGACCCTTCCTTTGTGTCTTGGACTCCGCAGCAGCAGCAGCAGCAGCAGCTGCTGCTGCAGCGCTCCGCCTCCTCGCCGGCGCTGCCCCGCGCGGGGGACCTCTCCGCAGCAGCAGCAGCAGCAGCAGCAGCAGCAGCAGGGCGGGGGCCGCCCCGCTTCGTCGCGCGCCGCCCCGCCGCCGCCGCAGCAGCGCCGCCCTCACCGCAGCAGCAGCAGCAGCAGCAGCAGCAGCAGCAGGAGCTGCTGCTGCAGCAGCAGCAGGAGGAGCTGCTGCTGCAGCGGGAGCCGTGCGTGGTGGGCTGGGGCGAAGTGGAGGAGACGAAGGAAGTGGTGTACCCGAGCGGGCAGCGGGTGTTCAGGTGTACGTACTGCAACGCGTTGCTGCGGAGGCGGAAAAACTTCATTTCGAGTTGGCCAAAAGTTTTGTTTTGCGAAAACTGCCGGCTGCTGCCGCAGTGCAACTCCTGCAGCAAAAAGGCAGTGCCCTTCGTCTTCAGCAGCAGCAGCGGCAGCAGCAGCAGGGCGGAGCCGCTCCGCAACTTCGGGGGCCTCTCCACCTGCGGCCAGTGCAGTTTGCTGCGGCCCGTGGCCGACGCTGCTGCGCTGCAGCCGCTCGTCAGCAGCAGCAGGCAGCTGCTGCGCGACTGCTTCGCTGTGCGCTTTACGCAGCAGCTGCTGCAGTCCCACGCGCGCCCGGAGGTGCTTTGCTGCCTCGCTGCGCTGCGCCGCGCAGCAGCAGCGGACGACAGCAGCAGCAGCAGCAGCTGCACGCTCCTCCTCGACCTCCCGCCCGCCGCGGACGCGCAGCAGCAGCAGCAGCAGCAGCAGCAGCTGCTGCTGCAGGAGGACTGCCACGGCGACGTGCAGAGCCTCCCCTTCGAGATCACTCCCGTCTGGCACATGCAGCTGTCCCGCGGCGGCAGCCAGAACGTCTACGGCCGCTGCGAGGCGCGGGCGCTCACCTTCCCCGCAGAGCCCCCCGCAGCAGCAGCAGCAGCAGCAGCAGCAGCAGCAGCAGCAGCAGCGCCGCGGACGTTCCGCGTGGTGCAGCGGATCCTGCTGTCCCGCGGAGTCCCCGAGGGCCTCTTCTGCGGCCATTTGGCCCACGAGCTGCTGCACGCCTTCATTTGGCTGTCGCTGGAGGCCGGGGGCCCGCAGATCGCGCTGGCCGCTGAGGAGGGGCTCTGCAACTGCGTGCTCGCGACGGCGCTGCAGATCCGCGTGGAATCGCTGCAGCAAAAGCGCCAACAACTCCTCAAATGCTTCGCAAAATGCGGAATTATTCCGAAAACAAAACCCTCGACCCGCGAAATCGAAGGTTTGCCGCAAACTGCGGAGTTTCTGCAGGCCGTTTGCAACTTGCACGGCTGCGCGCGCGCGCGCGCGGGGTGTACGTACACCCCGCCGCCGCGCGCGCGCAGCCGCTGCCAACTGGAATTCGAACTTTATTTGACAGAATATGAATTGAAAGTTCTCAACCGCAGACTTTCCGAAATGGAAAAAGACGAAGACCCCAACTACGGCGTCGGCTACCGCGCCGCCAGGGCCCTCGCCATGAAGCGCCGCATGCCCCAGCTCGTCCGCCTCCTCGGCACTGCCGGCCACTCGCTGGACTCCTTCGTCGCCGCCGCCCAACTCTGCTGCTAGTCCGCAGCAGCAGCAGCAGCAGCAGCAGCAGCAGCAGCAGCGGCAGCAGCAGGCTGTGCGGCGGGCGCGGACGCCCAGCGGCGGGAACTGCAGCGGGAGCGGCTCAAACGGGTACCCAGCAGCTGCAGCGCAGCAGCAGCAAACACCAGCAGCGCAGCAACTTCGCGAGAGCAGCTGCAGCAGCAGCAACGGCCAAAGTGCAGCAGAGCTTTGGAGAAATTAAAAGAAATTTAATTCAACAACTCAGAAAGCTGCAGCAGCAGGCCCAATCAGCTTCAAACGCAACAGCAACAGGGGCAGCAGAACTCAACAACGGAGAAATACTTGTTTGCTTTTTTCCGCATCTCTTGCTGCTGCTCTTCGCCTCCTTTCAAAGACACCTGCTGCTGCTGCTGCTGCTGCTGCTGCTGCTGCTGCTGCTGCTGCCAGTTTGCAGCAGAGGATGAGTTGGCAAATTCGCCACACACACACGCACACAAAACCTAGGGACTCCACGGGTGCTGCTGCTGCTGCCGTTGCTGCTGTTTCTGCTGCTGCTGCTGCTGCTGCTGCTGCTGCTGCTGCTGCTGCTGCTGCTGCTGCTCCTGGACAAAGCGCTGTGGAGAGCATCTCAGCAGCAGCAGCAGCAGCAAGCAGCAAGTAGTGAATAGTAATTCATTATTAAGGGGAGGGAAAAACTAACAAGTGAGAAAACGCAGCAAAAACGCACTGCAGCAAAAAGCTGAAGGCAGCAGCAGCAAACCGAAACGAGAAGCAAACAAAGAGCAGCAAAAGCAAAAGGCCAAATAAATAAACAAAAGTCTTAAAAGTTCATTTGCAAGAAATGCCGGAGACGGCGATGAGCCGCAGCTGTTTGCTGCTGCCTTTCCTTTCTCTGCTCGCCGCTGCCTCTGCTGCTGCGCGGAAATCCAGTCCCACCCAGCAGCAGCAGCAGCAGCAGCAGCTGCAGCAGCTGCAGCAGCAGCAGCAGCAGCAGCAGCAGAGTCAGAAGTCCCAAGAAAAGGCGAAAAGGAAAAAAACAATTAAAGCGAAACCAACCAGCAGGCGGGCGGCGACGGACAAGCAGGTGTACAGACACCGCAGCGCGCAGCCCAGGGTGTCTGTCTGCTGCTTTTCTGCATTTCCATTAAGTGCTTCTTTCCCTCCTTCTTCATTCTTATTTACTTTGCTGCTGCTGCTGCTGCTGCTGCTGCTGCTGCTGCTGCTCCGCAGCACGGAAAGGGCCCCGTAGCTGTGCAGCGGGGAAAGCGCCGCAGGCAGCGGCGCGAAAACGTCGCCCCACATGTCTTCACTGCTGCTGCTGCTGCTGCTGCTGCTGCTGCTGCTGGAGAAGTTCTTAACTTTGTCTTCTTTGTTTTCTTTGTCTGAGCTGGCGCTTTTAGTTGATTCAGCTTCGCCGCTGCAGCTGCTGCAGCTGCTGCAGCTGCTGCAGCTGCTGCAGCTGCTGCAGCACGACCAGTTCCCATGGTCGCCGCCGCCGCAGTTGCTGCAAGTATTCGTGCTGCAGATGTCGCCGTTTCTTCTGCTGCTGCAGCTGCTGCAGCTGCTGCTGCTGCTGTTTCTTTTGCGTCTTTGTTCGCAGCCGTTGGCTCGCATGAAATCCATTTGCAGCTCCTGAAGTGCTGCTGCGCTTTCTTGCTGCTCCTGGCTTTCTTGCCTCTGTCTGACTTGCACGTCTGCTGCTGCTGCTGCTGCTGCTGCTGTTGCTGCTGCTTCTGCTGGTTCGCGGGGCGACAGGAAGGCCGACTCGCCCAGGGCCTCGGCGCTGCCGCTGCTGCTGCTGCTGCTGCTGCTGCTGCCTTCTGCTGCTGCGGCCTCTGCTGCTGCTGCTGCTGCTGCGGCCTCTGGCCCCAACTTGGAGTTTCCATTAACTTCAAAAGTTGCATTTATGAAAAAGTCTTCGCCAGCTTTGTTGGCGTTTGCTGCTGCCGGCCGCGGCAGCTGTCTGTACACCTCGCCGCAGACGCCGCCCCAAAACTTCCCGCTCCCGCCCGCCCAGCCGCCCCCGCCCTCTGCTGCTGCTGCTGCTGCTGCTGCTGCTGCTGCTGCTGCTGCTGCTGCCGAGGTACCCCCTGGCCTGGAGCGCGCAGCAGCAAGCGATGAGGGCGACGTCGTCGGGCTCGAACATGTGGAGGGAAGCAGCAGCAGCAGCAGCAGCAGCAGCAAAGAAGGAGCAGGGGGCCCCTGCAGCAGTGAGGGCCCACAGCACGTCAGCCAGCGGGGCCCCCAGCGGCAGCTGCTGCAGTTTGCTGCTGAGTGCATGCAGCGCTTTGGAGTAGAGGGAGCAGCAGCAGCAAAAGGACAGCCCCAGAGCAGCAGCAGACCGCAGCCAGGCAGCAACGCCCACTGCCGAGCACTGGCCCAGACTGGCAGCAGTTGCGTACAGCAGCGGCACGCACAAAGAAGCAGCAGCAGCAGCAGCAGCAGCAGCAGCAGCAGCAGCGCCGCCAGCAGCCCCAGCAGCAGCCTCCGAGCACAGCGAAAGCAGCAGCAGAACCGACAAGTCCGCGTTGCAGCACCGCAGCCACTGCGGCAGCACAGACACTGCCGGCAGCAAACCAGCAGCGCCGCCCCCGCTGCTGCTGCTGCTGCTGCTGCTGCTGCTGCTGCTGCTGCAGGCGGGGCTGAGGTGGTACTTTTCTGCTGCTAAGTGCAGTGTACAGACATCGAAAGGCATGCACTCGTCCAGCCGCCCCGTCAGCTCCCCACAGAACCACCGCAGCAAAGAAGAGAAACTCAAGTGGCGGCGGGGGCGGGCCCCGCCGCCGTCTGCTGCTGCTGCTGCTGCTGCTGCTGCTGCTGCTGCAGCAGGAGCAGCAGCAGCAGAAAGGCCTTCGAGCGCGGACACCGCGAGGGCCAGGGAGCTGCAGCAGCCAACCGAGATCCAGCAAGGCGCTCCAAGGGCCTCGCCGTCCCCTTCCCCTGCTGCTGCTGCTGCTGCTGCTGCTGCTGCTGCTGCTGCTGCTGCTGCTGGGCGTTGTGCGCGGTAGGGGCAGAGGTGCACGCGGACTCTGTCAGTTTTGCTGCTGCTGGCGAGAAACAAAACGAGAGGATTATCGCCGACAGCGGAGCCCCACTTGTCCGCCTCCGCGGGAGCCTCGCAGCCTCCACCCGCTGCTGCTGCTGCTGCTGCTGCTGCTGCTGCTGCTGCTGCTGCTGCGGGCCTGCCTGTCTGGGCCGTCTTGAGGGCCTGTTGACTCAGCAAAAGGTTGAGCAGCTGCAGCACGAGGAAGTCCTTCACGCAGAGGCCCTCTTCTGCTGCAGGCCCGATCTCCTCGTGGGCCACGCAGCACCAAGGCACGCGAGCAGCAGCAGCAGCAGCAGCAGGAGCAGCAGCAGCAGCAGCAGCAGCAGCAGCGGGGGGCGCCGCCGGGAGCCCGTGGGCGTAGGAAGCCAGAGTCAACAAACAAGGAAGGACACTCGCGGGAGGAATGAAATGCCTGTCTGCAAAAATTTCTTTCAAAAAAGAAATGAAAGCTTCGACGCGGGGAGTGCGGCGAGCGCTGGCCTCTGAGGTGTACGTACACCTCAGCGCCCGCAGCGGGGAAGCAGCAGCAGCAGCGCTTTCCTCCGCGCCCTCCACTTCGCTGCTGCTGCTTGCTGCCGGCAGCCACTTTGCTGCTGCTGCTGCTGCTGCTGCTGCTGGCGGCGGCGGTTTGCTGCTGCAGTTCACTTTGCTGCTCCCCCTGCTGCTTCCCGCGCCGCCGGCTTGCTGCTGGCTCGCCGCAGCAGCAGCAGGGGGAGCCGCCCAGTTGTAAAGAGAAGAGAAGCTGCTGCTGCTGCTGCTGCTGCTGCTGCTGCTGCTGCTGCTGAGTTTTGAAATGCTGCTGCTCCCAAAGCCGCGGCTGCCCGCGGAAATGCCCAGTCCAGACTCTGGGCTGGGGTGTACGTACACCTCAGCGCTGCGCGCTTGCGGGCGCGGCAAGGCAGAAAAGCCATAGTGGGGACCATCTGCTGCAGTTCCTGCTGCTGCTGCTGCTGCTTCTGCTGCTGCTGCTTCTGCTGCTGCTGCTGCTGCTGCTGCACTTTGTTTGAAGCCAGTGCGGGGAGGGGAGCAGCTCAAGACAGACCGAGAGACACTGCCGTACCTCGCAGAGCTCGGGAAATAGGAGGGTGCTGCTGCTGCCGTTGCTGCTGCTGCTGCTGCTGCTGGTGCTGCTGCTGGTGCTGCTACTGCTGCCGGTGCTGCTGCTGCTGCTCGTAGAGTCGCGGCTGGCGCTGCCGCTACCGAAGAAACAAAAGGAGAAGCAGCTCTCCTGCCCCTGCAGGAGCTGCTGCTGCTGCTGCTGCTGCTGCTGCTGCTGCTGCTGCTGCTGGGAGCCGCAAGGCCGCAGGCGACAGGAGGGGGTTTGGTGGCGTCTGCGCTGAGGTGTCTGTACACCCCAGAGTAGGCGTCGACTCCCAAGTGACCACTGGTCACTTGGGAGTCCAAAGGCGAGAAGTTTGGAGAGAAGGAGCAGCTCAAACTCCCTGCTGCTGCTGCTGCTGCTGCTTCCCTGCTGCTGCTGCTGCTGCTCTGCAGTCGCGAGCTGGAAGCAGCTCGGGGCGCGGGGTGTCTGTACACCCCAAAGGCGCCCGCCCGGTGACCAGTGGTCAAGTTAGAGACGCTCGCAGCTGTAGAGACACTCGGCAGCGAGTCCAAGGCTGCAGGGCCCATGCTGCTGCTGCTGCTGCTGCTGCTGCTGCTGCTGCTGAGGTTCAGGCGCTTGCTGCCGAGGTGGGGGCGGGGCAGCGGCGCGTCTGCTGCTGCTGCTGCTGCTGCTGCTGCTGGCTGCTGCTGGCTGCGCAGGGGCTGCAGGGTGCAGCGGAGGGGCCCGGAAGGCGAGGGGGCCCTCAGAGAAGAACTGAGCAAATGCGAACCCCAAAGAGAACTCGAGGGGGCCCCCCCGAGGGGCCCCAGGGCCTCGAGGGGCCCCCCGGGGGCCCCCGAGGGGGCCCCCGGGGGGGCCCCCAGGGGGGCCCCCAGGGGGGCCCCCAGGGGGGCCCCAAGGGGGGCCCCCAGGGGGCCCCCCAGGGGGGCCCCCGGCTTGGGGGGGGCCCCCAAGTGAGTAAGGGAAGGGCCGCAGTTTGGAGCCAAGGGGGGGCGCAGCGCCGCAGGCCCGGAAGAAAGCAAAGAAGTATTTCTGGCGGGAGTTGTGAGGGGCTGTTGGGGGGCGAGGGCGGGAGCTGTCGATACACCTGGGGAGCCGCAGGCGCGCGGCAGCAGCCCCTGGCGGGAGTGGAGGCCGTAGAGAGGGTCCATAATTGATTTAAATGGTTGAAAAGGATTAATTTGATTAATTTGACGCAAAAAAGTCGAAAAAACAACAACTGAGCCGCCCCAAAGGCCGCAACTGCAGCAGCAGCGCAGCTGCTGCCAGCCACCGCCGCCGCACGCGCAAAGACAAACCCGCGGGGACTCCCCAGAGCTCTGCAGCTCCGCAGCTCCCGAAAAACAAAAAACAAAAAAGAAAATTAATTCATTTCGGGCTTTGGAGCAGCAGCAGCAGCAGCAGCAGCAGCAGCAGCGCGGGTGGTGCCGGGTGGTGATAGGGTGTATGTGTGTGGCGGGGCTGGTGAGCGGCGAAGACAAAAGAGCTGCGGGTTAAATGGCCTTCTGTGCCTTCAGAAATTCCAAATTGAGTAAAAGATTTAAATTAAAAACATAAATATTATTTTATTCGGAATATTTGCGGCGCAATGCAGTTTGGCGCCGCCGCTGCCGACCGGCCGCAGCCAAAAGTTGAACTGCATGCCAGTCAAACACAGCCCCGCGCCGCTCGCGTTCTGCCGTTTTAATTGCATTTCCTTCGAAAAAATGAAAAGAAAATGCGAGTTGAGTTATTTAGTTGAATTAATTTCGTTCAAATCTTTGAAGGGGCTTCTGGCGAGGCTGCAACTCCGGCTTTCGCCTCGCCGGGCGGCGGCGCATGCGCGCTGCAGTTTCTCCGCTTTTCGAGCTTGCGGCTCTCCTTAGCTGTCCCACTGCATGCAAAGGCATTATTGAAGTGTTTTTAAATTCTTTTTTCTTTTTTGTTTTCTCTTTTGAGCCCCCGACCTCGCCAGCAGCTGCGCCGCGACCCCAGGTGTATGTACACCTCAGCTCCGCAGGGGCGACGGCGCCCCGCCCGCTCCGCCACTTCCTTTCACTTTAATAAATCCTTCGCGGCTTTCTTTTAAAGACTTCGCGGCTTCCTTCCAAAGACTTCGGGACTTTCTTTTAAAGACTTCAGGACTTTCTTTGCTTTGTGGACTCGCCGTGGGGCCTCAGCTGGCCGTAGAGAGCCAAAGAAAGGAAATAAACAACTAAATAAATAAATAAATAAATAAATAAATAAATAAATATTTTAATAAACAAACAAACAAATAAATAAATAAATAAAGAAGATGTCAAAACAGTCTTCGGCGGTCAACAGGCCAGATGCCGCAGACCTCCTCGAGCTGCCCCCCGGCGTTCACAAGTGCGTCTGTCTGCTGCTGCATTTTAGGGTTTAGGGTTTAGGGTTTAGGGTTTAGGGTTGAGGGTTTAGTCTGCTGCTGCCCCAGCTTGGGCCAGTTCCCTCTTCAAATAGATCCAGGGGGCTTTAGCGAGTCTTAGTTAGCTGCGTCAGCAGCTAACTCCTAGCTGCGCCAACCAGCAGCAGCAGCAGTAGCAGCAGCAGCAGGAGCAGCAGCAGCAGCAGCAGCAGCAGCAGCAGCAGCAGTGCTAGTTGGTGCACTGATTGTCTTAATGCATCCACTCTTATCGCGCGCCTCTTTTGGCCTTTTTTGTTCTTTTGGCTTTTTTGTCTTTTTCGTTTTTTTCCTTTTTTGTTTTTATTTTCTTTCCTCCTTTTGCGGCTGCTGCTAAAGCGCAGCTGCAGCAGCAAAGGATAACCGCCGGCGCTGCTGCTGCTGCTGCTGCTGCTGCTGCTGCTGCTGCAGAGTCGAGTGGGCCCCAGACCTTCGCTTTCCTCTCTGCGGCACCTTCACCCTTTACCTCGAGGACTACACAGTCGGCTACCTCCTCAGAAAGTGAGCAGGGTTTAGGGTTTAGGGTTTAGGGTTTAGGGTTTAGGGCCTAGGGTTTAGGGTTTAGGGTTTGGGGTTCGGAGTTTAGGGTTTATAAGAGCGTTGCGTTTGGGCTTCACTGGGGCCTGAACAGTAGGGTTTAGGGTTTGTTCTCCAGGGCTTAGCTGCTGCCGCTTCTGCTGCTTCTGCTGCTGCTGCTGCTGCTTCTGCTGCTGCCGCTGCTGCTGCTGCTGCTGCTGCTGCTGCTTCTGCTGCTGCTGCTGCTGCTGCTGCTGCAGTGACTTGCTGCGGGACAAGAGGGTGAAGTTTGTGGGGCTGCGGCAGCCGCACCCGCTGACGGCTTCGATTGAACTCCGCATCCAAGCGGTGGATGTGGGGCTTTTTAATTGAATTAAATTAAATAAATTAAATTAAATTACTTTAATTAATTTAATTAAATTAATTTAATTAAATTAATTTAATTAAATTAATTAAATTAAATAGATTGATTTAATTTAATTATATTTATATTTATATTTATATTTATATTTATATTTGTAATTATATTTAGATTTGTAGTTGTATTTAGATTTGCATGCGTGGGGAGCCCATGGGTGTGTTTGCCTGCTGGAGAAAATTATTTTTATTTTATTTTATTTTTTGTTTTTTAAAATTGTTTATTCTCTTTTATTCTTTTCATTCTCCTTTTTGTTTTTTAAAGTTGTTTATTCTCTTTTGTTCTTTTTATTTTCTTTTTTGTTTTTTAAAGTTGTTTATTCTCTTTTATTCTTTTTAGTTTCTTTTTTGTTTTTGAAAGTTGTTTATTCTCTTTTATTCTTTGTTTCAATTTTTAAACACTCAGAACTGTTTCAAGTTTTTAAATATTTAAAGTTGTTTCAACTTTTCAAGTATTTAAAACTATTACAGCCTTTCAAATGCTTAAAATTA
Organism: Eimeria necatrix; assembly: GCF_000499385.1. NCBI lineage: Eukaryota > Apicomplexa > Conoidasida > Eucoccidiorida > Eimeriidae > Eimeria > Eimeria necatrix. Next base: position 43,800 of record NW_013654440.1, read on the forward strand.
TTTCATGCTTTGTTCACTCATTTATTTATTTATTTATTTATTCGTTATTTATTTATTTATTTATTTATTTATTATTTATTTATTTATTTATTTATTTATTTATTTATTTTCATGTTTTGTTTGTATATTTGCACTCATATTGTAACTTGCACATACACTTGTGCAAATCCTCCGTCCGCAATTCCACGCGAGATTAACCAATTAATATTTATTTACGAATTCACTTCCACTTATTTATTTACCTTTATTTATATTTATCATTTATTTATTTATTTATTTATTTATTTATTTATTTATTTATTTATTTATTTATTTATTTGTTTATTATTATTTGTGGCCAGGTCTCCCCGCTGCAGCTGTTCCTGGAGACTGTGCGGCGCCAGCGAACTTCGTTGACTTTTCTGGGGGCGCTTTTTAAGGCCGCAGTGGACGCGTACAGCAGCAGCAGCATGAGCAGCAGCAGCAACATGAGCAGCAGCAACTTGAGCAGCAGCAACTTGAACAGCAACTTGGCGGCCAACTTGGCCGGCAGCTTGGGCGAAAACTTCAGCAGCAGCAGCAGCAGCAGCAGCAGCAACAACTTGAATGAAGGCCTCAGCGCCGCAGCCAGAGCTGCGGAGGAGGGGGCCCCCCTCGCCCTCGAGGGCGAGGGGGGCCCCCCTTTGTCCTTTTGAATATCCTCCATTGGTTTATTTTTAGTGGCTTTTATTTAATTAATTCCAATTCATTTAGCATTTAATTAATGCAATTCATTTAGCATTTATTAACTGCAATTCGTTTAGTTTATTAGCTTCAAACTTGGGCAGCAGCAGCCGATCTGGAGCCGCCGGGGCTGGCGGGTGGCCGCGGCTGCGGGCGCTGTCAGCGAAGGAAGTGTCAGAACAAATGGCGAAAACGAATTAAAAAGATATTATAATGAAATTGGAAATGAATTAAAGTGAAAAATAACATTAAGAGCGAACAAAGAAGAGAAGAAGACTGCTGTTCCGCGGTGTACAGCGCGTGGGCTGTGTCGCAGAGCGGAGGAGCAGTGGCGTGCTGCTGCAGGTCACGTGCGTGTGCCTGCCAGCGAGCTGGCCAAAGAGTGGCTTAATTGGAAAATTAAGAAAAGAATAAATGAAATAAATAATTAATTGCATTCAACTCGCGCGAATCCTTAAAGTTCGAGCTGCGTTGGGCGCGCCGGGCCAGCCAATGTGCCGCGACAGGAAAGCCAGTGGGCTCGTCGCTGATGTGTGCATGTGGCCTGCGGCTCTCCTGCGTTCTGCGTTTGTTTCTCAATATAATAATATAAAATTAACATAATAATATAAAATTAATAAATGAATTCACAATTGAAATTCATTGCGTTTTAATTCAACTTCAAAAAGGACTCCTCCCGCGTGGAGCGTTCGCCGCGGGTGTGCACTGTCGGCGTTCCGTCAGTCACTCGGCTGTCTGACCAGTTCCACCTTCTGCGAGTTTCCACCGCTGGTTTTTTGAACAGTTTGCGTCATTGAGTTCCATTTTTAGTTTTTTAAAGAATAGTTTTTGCAGCAACTCGTTTGCTTTGAATTTGGCCGCGGTTTCCCGCAGTTCCTGCTCCGCAGCTGCCGGTACACCTCACCATGGGCGAAAGCGTCGAAGCCTTCATGGAAGAGATCCTCACTCTGCCGCGCTGCCTCCACCGCTCTCTTTCGCTGCTGCGGGACTTAGACATAAAAAGCCTTCAATGCGGGGCCGAGGCGGAGAGAAGACGCGGCAGATACCTCGAGATCGCCCGCGCGAAGCTGCACGCGCTCCACAGCAGCAGCAGCAGCAGCAGCAGCAGCAGCAGCGACTGCCCTGCGGTGCCCGAGGGCTTTTACGAGGACCCCGAGCTGCAGGCCGAAGCAGCAGCAGCAGCAGTTAAGGGCCGCGAGGCCCACGCGCTGATGCACGAAAAGATTGTGGTGGTGGAGCAGCTGCTGAAGCTGATAAGAACAGAAGCAGCAGTTTTCAGAGCTTCTCTTTCCAAGTGCGTCAAAGACATCAAGTGCGAGTCTGCTGCTGCTGGCAGCAGGCCGGAGACTGTGCTTTCCTTTTCGGGCAAGCCCGAGGGCAGCAGCAGCAGCAGCAACAGCAAGAGAGGCAACTCCAGCGACGCAGCAGCAGCAGCGCCAGCAGCAGCAGCAGCAGCAGCGCAGCCAGTCCGCCTCGGCGCTCTCTCGCTGCTGCCGAATTACCCCCCCAAGTCTTACGGCTGCGGGCCAGTTAAAAACCCCCCTTCCGAGAAGCAGACCAGCAGCACAGCAGCAGCAGCAGCAGCAGCAGCAGCAGCAGCAGCAGCAGCAGGAACAGCTCTTGCTGCTCCAGCGCCCGCCGCCGCCTCCCTCCCTGCAACTTCGGCTGGGAGAGTCTTGCGGCCACCCAAAAAGAACTCGCTTCGCAGCAGCAGCAGCAGCAGCAGCAGCAGCAGCAGCAGCAGCAGCGCAGCAGCAGATGGTGCATGCCGCAGTGCAAAGCGGCAGAGACCCAGCCCCGGCGGCCTCCCAGTAAAAAAGAATCTGTCCAAAGAAGCAGCAGCAGCAGCAACAGTAGCAGCAGCAGCAGCAGCAGCAGCAGCAGCAGCAGACGCAGAGGAAGTAGAGCCCGGCGCTGCCGTGCTGCTCTCTTCTGCTGCTTTCCCTTTGCCGCAGCAGGACCTTTCTGCTGCTGCTCTAGCAAGGCGCGTTAGACACGCTGCTGCTGCTGATGCTGCTGCTGCTGCTGCAGCTCCTGCTGCTGCTGCTGCAGTGAAACAAGCAGATGTGCGAACCCCCGCAGCCCCCGAGCGCTTCGCACTGGACACCAGCAGCAGCAGCAGCAGCAGCAGCAGCAGCAGCAGCAGCAGCAGACCAGCTAGGACTGTAGTCAGTCGGTTTAGAAGGGTTAAAGAGCCTATTGCGGAGGACATTCCTGCTGCTGCAGCACCTGCTGCTGCAGCTGCTGCTGCATCTGAGGCTGTTGCTGCTGCATTGCCGACAGCCTTTCAAGCAATAAAGGAGGAGCCAGCAGCAGCAGCAGCAGCAGCAGCAGCTGGCGATGCTGCACACGTGGGCTCCTGCCTGCTGCCCCAGCGGCAGAAGCAGCCGCAGCAGCTGCTGCTGCTGCCGCAGCAGCAGCTGCAGCAGCAGCAGCTGCAGCAGCAGCAGCAGCAGCAGCAGCAGCTGTGCGCGCCCGTAAAGTCAAAGCGCTGCCGCGAAAAGGCAGCAAATAAAACCCCAGCAAAGCCGGCCAGCGGCTTTCCTCTTGAAGAATAATTTAAATAAGTTTGCAGCAAATAAATAAAACCAAATTTATCTTTTTAATATTTAATGAGAGAATGCAAAACAAACTCATCTGCTGCTCAGCAGCCACTTGCTGCTGCTGCTGCTGCTGGTGCTGCTGCTGCTGCTGCTGCTGCTGCTGCTGCTGCACATGTAGGCGCTTTGCTTCTCTGGGCTTTACATATATATACGTTATATATGTAATGTCTATATATGTGTGTATATATATATATCAATAGTATTATAGAATGTATTTAAAAGACAATGTAATATATAGAAGCTGAGACAAATATAATTAAAGTGATGTTGTAATTGAAGCGCCTTCTGAGGTGTACGTACACCCCAGCTTGTCAGGAGTCGTGGCTTTGTTTGCTTTCGTCATTCCATTTTCAGTTTATTCTGTCGGGAGATTAAAAGCGATCCAGCTGCCTCTGCTGCTGCTGCTGCTGCTGCTGCTGCTGCAGCGCTTCGCTGTGGCACTTGCTGCACCCTTCCGCGCTGCTGTTTCTGCTGCTGCTGCTGCTTCTTTCGCTGCAGCTGCGGTGCTGCTGCTGCTGCGCGCGCTGCTGCTGCTGCTGCTGCTGCGCTGAGCTGCAGCCTTTGTGCCACATACTGAAGGGAATACTTGGAAGCAATTTTATTCTGTTCAATTAATATTCCTAAATTAACATTCTTAGAAGTTCGTCTTCGCCTCTGGGCTTTACTAGCACACCCTGCGGTGCAAGACAGGGAGCATGCATGCATGCATGCATGCAGTCCTTTTCAAAAGGAGTTCTCTTTGGTTTTAATCAATTTGAAAACTTTAAATCATTTTAAGTGGTTGAAGTTGTTAAAAAATGCTTTATTTCGCTTCCATGCAGCGAAAGTGAACCAGTGGTTCGTCTGCAGCCCCGACCACCGCGGGCCGCCGACAGTGGCACTGACCAGTGGGCCCGTTGCGGCTTTCTCTCGCAAAAAAGTCTTTGAAAGAAAATAAAACAAATTTAAAAAATTAATTTGTCTTTTTTAAACTTTAAATTCATCTAAATCGCACTGCCCAGCCCCCTCTGCGGCCTGCAGCCTCTCACCCCGAAGCGCGGCGGGCAAGTGACCAGGGCAGTTCCGGCGGGGGAAGTCGAATTTGTCTGCAAATAACTCCAAAATTGAAAGTAAAATAGAAATGAATAATTAATAACTTCGAATATTTGAAAGAAGCTGCTAATCAGAGCTCCAGCGGGTCGCCGGGATGGCGGGGGCTTTCAGGTTTGGGCGGCGCCGCGCGGCTCTTCGGGTTTCGCGTTCTTCTTTGTTTTTCGTTCTTTCTGTTTCCTGTTTGCTTTCCAACTTTTATTTTTCGAATTCTTTTCGTTTGAATTCTTCTTCTGACTTCTCCCTCGCCGCCGGCGCTGCAGCTTCGCCCGGGGCTGCTGCGTACCCCCCCGGAGGTGTACATACACCCGAAGGCGCAGAAGCGCAGGACGCTGCAGACACCCCCGAAGCTGTAGAGACACCCGAACTTGAACTCGACCCAAATGAGGCAAAACCTGCCGGAATTGAAGACTCTGAAGGCTTTCCAGAGGCTGGGGAAGGCTATGGACAGCGAGAGGGAGAAACAATCGAAGAAGAACTCCAAAAAATGACAAAGTTTGCAAACAAAGATGAAACAAAAATCAAATTCGAGGAAAAGACCGCCGGACATGTGCAGGCAGTCTCGGGGACCATGAGGGGAAGGAGACCCACAGACGAAGACGTAGGGATTAATTAATTAACTAATTAATTAATTAATTAATTAATTAATTAATTAATTAATCAATTAATTGAAGGTGACACGAGACAAGTCTCGCAGCACCCAGTGCCACAGCTAGGGAGCGGCAAGTGCTCATGTTTGCGTTTTTGAATTACAAAAAGGATTTTAAATTGATTTAAAGTACTTTTAAATACTTTTAAATACTTTTAAATGTTTTTTAAACAATAAAGCCCAACGCAGCAGGCAGATCTGCTTCAAAATGGATTAAAAGTACTTTCTAAACATCAAAATTTGGGCCAAGTGGAATGAAATTCAGGAAATAACAACTCTTGAACAACTCAACAGCAACACTTACTTCATGGGACTCTTCGACGGCCACGGCGGATCTCAAACTGCCAAATATTTAAAGCAAAATGCCCACAAGGAATTCGGTGAGGCACCACCCACCGCTGCTGCTGCTGCTGCTGCTGCTGCTGCTGTTGCTGCTGCCGTTGCTGCTGCCGTTGCTGCTGCTGCTGCTGCTGCTGCTGTTGCTGCTGCCGTTGCTGCTGCCGTTGCTGCTGCTGTTGCTGCTGCTGTTGCTGCTGCTGTTGCTGCTGCCGTTGCTGCTGCTGTTGCTGCTGCTGTTGCTGCTGCGTTGCTGCTGGTGTTGCTGCTGGTGTTGCTGCTGCTGTTGCTGCTGCGTTGCTGCTGCTGTTGCTGCTGCTGTTGCTGCTGCCGTTGCTGCTAAGAGGCAAAAGGCCTTTTTTGCCCCCCTGTGGCATTTCCTCCCAGCCACCAACCAAAGCCCAGAAGCAAAGTGTTTGGTGTCTGCGTTGCTGCACATTTGAAAATCTTGTTTTCTTTTTTGCTGCTGCATTCTCGTCTTTGAAGTCCACTTCATTGTTGCTTCTTAGCTGCTCAAGTCCCTGCTGCTGCACTGCGTCGGCCCCTTCTGTTTTGCTCTATTTTTGCCTGTCTTTATTCCCGTTCGCAATTTCACGCTATCTTTTAAGTTGCAGCAACAGTAACAGCAGCAGCAGCAGCAGCAGCAGCAGCAGCAGCAGCAGCGACGCAAGTAGCAGGAGTAGCAGTGCTCTGTGCCCATCGTCGACATGCCACTGCTGCTTCTGCCACTGTTGCTGCTGCTGCTGCTGCATTTTTGTTGCTATTTCTGCTGCTTCTTTCGCTGCGGCTGCTTGCTTTTGCTGCTGCTGCAGCTGCAGCACTGGAAGTGTCCGCCGATATTCCTCTGGAATACGACGAGGGAAAGATCTCCGAAGTTTGCATCGCAATGGACAAAAAAATAATCAAAAATAATATTTGCAAAAGATCAGGATCGACAGGTGAGCACATGGAGAGATATCGAGGGCACGCTTCAGCAGCAGCAACAGCAGCAGCAACAGCAGCAGCAGCAGCAGCTGCAGCAACAGCAGCAGCTGCAGCAATAGCCGCAGCAGTGACAACTGCAGCAGAATGCCGGGGCCAGCAACAGTAGACGAAGAAGCAGCAGCAGTGGCAGAAGAAGCCGACGCAGCAGCAGAAGCAGCAGCAGCAGTCTTAGATGCCAGCGCAACCACTTTAATCTGCCACTGAATTTAATTATTTATTTGCTGCTTTAATTTTTAAATTACTTTATTTGCTTTTTCTCTTTCAGCTGCAATGCTATTTGTTGAAAAGGACATCTTGCAGGAGCGAAGCTTCAGGTTGCATTCTGTTTTCGTCGGTAGGCCGCGAGCAGCGAAGTCCTTGTTTATTTGATTCTTCTTTAAAAAGTATTTCATTAATTTGAAATAAAACTTTTAAATTTAATATTTAATTGTATTCTTCTGTTTACAAACTCATTCCGGGCTTTGACTCGCCTGCACCCTTTGCAGCAGAAGCACTTCCTTTGGCTGCACCAGTTTCTTCGGTGGAAACAAAGTTGAAAAGGAGAACAAATAACAAGTTGTTTTTAAGATCCTTTGAAGAATTATATTTCAAGTTTGCAGCAGATCTGCAGCTGCACGGACTTCTGTGCAGCGAACAAGCTAACAGTTGAATATTCAACTTGATGTTGAATATTCAACTTGATGAAATATATTTACTTCATCAAGCTGCTGCTGTGCAGCTTAGTGCAACTTGATTCGCCCAACTGTGCTCTTAATTAAACTTGAAACTGAGTTTATGTTTCGCGTTGAAGAGTGGGCAATTAATTAAAGAATTCATTTTTCTTTCGCTGGCAGCTGAAGTGGTGAATGAGTGGCGGGGCGGCTGAAGGCCGTTTGCCTCGGCGAGGGAAGTTGGGAAATAAATTTAAAATGGAGAAGTGCATTAAAACAATAAAATAAAACATTTAATTTTATAAACATCTGCTTTCGCGTGCGGCTCAGGGGATTCCCGCATCAAGGCAATTGACTTGTCCAGCGACCGCTCGTTTTACCTCACTGAAGATCACAAGCCAGAAAGAGAAGAAGAAAAGCACAGAATTGAACTCAGTGGCGGCCGCGTCTACGCAGTGCATAATGTGTACCGCGTCAACGGCATTCTGAACGTGTCTCGGGCTTTTGGTGACAGCGTAAGAAACTGCAGGCTTCGCTTCGTTTCTTCCTTCGATAAATCAGAGTTTCCACCATTTATTAAATGCTAAGACGCTAGTGACGCACCAGGGCTTTCATTATTCATTTAATAAGGTGCTAAGGGCTTGAAAGAAGCAGCAGAAGTGACGCGCTGGGGCTTTAGGAGGCAGAGTTAGACAGCAGCCAGCTGGGATCAGCTTCCTCAGCTTTCTGTTTGCTGCGCGGGCCGTTGGCGAGTTCTGACGCTCATTTGACGGCGCATTTTGCTGAAAGTGTTTAAATAAATCCCGAGAAATTGTTTAAATGCCTTTTTATGCATCTGGGGGTCTCAAGAAAGCTCTGTTCGCACCCGCAGATCCTCAAGGACTATTCGGCTCGCCCGCCGTACGAGCAGCCGGTGGTGGCGCTGCCGGGGCAGCTTGAGGAGTTCATATCGCCTTCTTTTGTGATTCTAATTGCCTGTGACGGTGAGCCATGGCATTCTCTCCCATTTGCCTCGAAATGTAGCTAGCTAGCTAGCTAATAGCTGCAGCTTTCCCGCAATCCCGTGCGGCGGTCGGCCCTGGCTAGCTGCAGGCTAGCTTTTACCTAGCCTTCCCCGCCTGCCTCCGCAGTCTGCAGCAGCGCGGGTGTAGCTGCGGCGCTCTCTGCTGCTTCTTGCAGCAGAAAAGCCGCTAAATAACAATTTAGAAATAAAGAATAGACCGCTGGAGAGTCAAAAGAGCAGGCAGCAGCAAACAAGAAGCTCCTGTGACTTGCGCTGCTGCTGCGCGGCAGGAGTGTTCGAAACAGTCGACGCGGACCTGGACAACTTGGTGCGGCAGCAGCTGAAAAAGACGAACTTCGATTTGCTGAAAACTGTCCAAGAGATTCTGCAAGTGGCCTACAGCCGGGGCTCTCAAGACAACTTGTCGCTCTTGCTGGCGCGCGTGAACAACGAAGTGCAGCAAGAAGGCAGCCCCTTCGCCCTCGGCTGATCTGGCAGCCCTTTATCTGTATTGGCATTTGCAATACAGTACAAAGTATAAATTTATATACGCATGTATATATGATATATATATATATTACTTCTATAAATGTGTATATATATACATATATACACCTCTATATATATACTTTTATAGAGCTTACACAGCGGCGTATATATATATATAATATATATATATATAACTCTACATATATGCCTACGTAGAGGCGTGGGAAAAGGCAAGCTTCCGACTGCATGCCGGGGGTGCGCAGCTACAACTGCAGATTCGGACTTTTCGTTCTACACTTTTGTTCTTCTCTGTCTACTTCTGCACATTTCCTTGACTTGCCTGCCACTGAAGTCTAAAGGCTGAGTGACTTCGTAGAGGGGAGGTTCAACTTGGGAGAAAAAAGATGGAAAGCCAAAGTGAAAGCAAAGAAGGAGAACAAAACTTCTCCATACTTGTTTAATAGCCAAGTACGCAAGTGAGGAGGGTGTGATGGCCTTAGCAGCCATTCATTCAGTGGCTACTGCTGCAGCGTGATCATCTTTTGCTTGATTTGCTTCTGGTTTGCCACAAACTTTTCGTAAGGCAAAACGTAAATAAAAATGAATTCCTGCAGAGTCTGCACAACAGACTTCGTGCTGCTGCTGCTGCTGCTGCTGCTGCTGCTGCTGTCGGGTAAAGTGCTGAAGCGCACCTGCGAAGAGCAGAAGCAAAACCAAAAGGGAGGTAATTAATGAGCAGCTACTTGGCTACCTACAGGGGCCACTTGATTTATTATTGCCTTGTTCATTACATAAATTAATATATTTGTTCATTTAGTTTACTGTTTGGTTTGTCGGCGCGGCGAACGTGAGCTCGGATCCCTCGGACAAAATTTGATGTTCCATTTCCGCAAAGATGTAGTTAGAACGGCCTGAGATTATTGGAGAACAGCCAAATAAAGAAATAAACAAACTTATCCGTAAGTTTGTTTATTTCTTTATTTGGCTATAAACAAATGAACAAAGTGACGATTCGTTGACATGAAGGCTGGTCTGTTTTGTAATTCGTTGGTGACCAGAAAAACAAACAAACCCATGAGCAAAAAGGGCTAGGATATAGAAAAGGAAGAACTTAAAGTACAATCAGAAGTTGAAATAAAGGGAAAAGAAGCACTAAGAAGAAGGACACTGCATGGGAAGATAAGCTGGAAAAGAAATTAAAATTGGCGCGTCAGAACAGTGTCCAGCAAATTGAGAAGGGATGAAAAATAAATACAATTTATACTGCCCACGCATTTAACACACGAAGTTTGAAAAGTTCATAAATGAATTAAAACACCCAAATGCCATGCTGCCGACCTGCGGCGTTTTCTGCCTTTTGCTTTTTGGCCTTTTGCTTTTGTTCTCCTTTCTCTTTGTACACTCTGCGAACAAAAAAATAAAGCACAACAAAAAGATTTGCACATTAATCACCAGAACAAAGCACAACAAATAGATTTGCACATTAATCACCATCTTTATCAATATGACGACATCCACCTTAAATAGCAAAGTGGGAATTCAGCTCCGAAGCTGCGACATAAGAATTGGTAAAAAACTTCCAAATAAAAGAAAGCAAATTTACAAAAAATTTCAGGCCAATTAAACAACTAGAGGCAGTAAAAGGACAAAACTCTAGGAAGTAAAAGGATGAAATTGTAATCGAGCCAGGGAGCAAGCACCAGCTTGCAATCAGTAAATAAAGGGCGAACAGCTAGTAAGGGAAAAACTTGAGAAATAATTAATGAGGAGAACTTTTACAGGTGCGAAATTGAAAGGAAAAGAACCAAAACAACAAATGGCTGAAAGATAAGAGCCAAAGATGCAGGCAGCACTGCGGAACAAGATGTAACAACCAACAGAGAAGTTGCAAGCAAGAAGCGGCACACAGAACTAAACAAGAGAGAAATGAACAAGTGATAATAAAAGACAGTAAATAAAAAGCAACTAATTACAATGGCAATACGTTGGTCTTTAATTACACATTTATGAAATCAAAACGTAAAAAATATATGCACATTATGCAGGCAAACGCGCAAATGAAAAGCTAGAGCCAAACTGCCACTCACAGCGCCACGCCCAGCACGTGAGAAAATTTGTAAAACTTTCTTTCAGCTTCTTCCATCTCTTCTGTCTGCAGCGACCAATTGACGTCTTCGAGCAGAGACAAATAAGACTCTGCAACGATTTCGAGCGGCAAGTTGCGGTATCTCCCGCAAATCAGCACACAGGGATTGCTGTTGCTGCTGCTGCTGCTGCCTTTGCTGCTGCTGCTGCCTTTGCTGCTGCTGCTGCTGCTGATACAGGGGGTAAGCAGCTTTCCTGCGGCAAGGAAAAGACGCACAGCAATATCTGCTGCAGAGCAAGTGGCCGTGACCATAGGCAGATATATTCGGGCAAATGCAAAGAGACATAACTTATAATGAACGGGAAACAAACTTGAAACAAATTCAAAACCATCTTGAGGAAAATTCACAAGAACTCAAAGAACTGTCGCCGCCAAAATAGCACAAGTTGGACATACTAATTGGGTCAACTGAATGATTTCACCAATCAGTCGACAAATGTAATTGATTGAATTCATCAACTTTTCAGAAAAACAATTAATAGCTAATTAGTCGCTCATCGAATGGCCAAATAACTTTCCAGACAAATCAATTCTTCGCCTCACTTATTTCGTTTTCTGTGCTTTGCGGCGCATTCGACCTGCGACACACAAGAGAATTGAACTTAGAATAAATAAATCAATACGGTGATATTAGTGACGGGCTGTTTGCCGCTTGCAATTAGTAATTAGAATGGCCACAGGCAGTCGCTGATATGAATTTGGGGTTGCAGTAGCTGAGCATGAGTTGGCAGCAGCAGCAGCAGCTCAGCGTCAACTGCTGCTACAGCTGCTGTATCTGGGCTGCTGCTGCAGCTGTTGAAACTGAACTAGCAGCTGTCAGCCTGCAGCCGCAGCAACTGAATCTGAACTTGCAGCAGCAGCAGCAACAGCAGCTGGGTGTAAGTGGGCTGCTGCAGCAGCTGAACTTGAACCTGCTCACTTCGCCAGCTGCAGAACTTTCGTTAAGATCGGATCTGTTGCAGGAGTGTGCTGCTGCAGCGAAAGTAAAGAAACGAAGCCAACGGCTGTCCCCGTGTTCCCGTCTTCCGCTATGCGGATGACGCTGCCAATGTTTCCCTGGGAAGAGGAGAAAAGCAGCAGCAAATGAACAGCAGATTGCAAACAAATAACAAAATAAATGAATATATAAATTAATGGAGTAAATAATAAGCGATAAATCAGCAACACGCCGGCAAATAAAGGAGAAGCAAATCGAGAAGAAGCAAATGAAACTGAAACTAGAAAACGTGAATTCACTTGAAGCTGGAAACAAGCAGCGGCAGGTGACTAGAGCAATTGAAGGTGCCCGCAAATAAACCTCAATCAAAACAAATCCGTACAGAAATGCAGAAATAAACAAATAAACCAAAGGGGCTTCGGCTCACCTGGTTAGCCACTGCATGCGCCAAGGGCTTGAGCTGCTGCTGCTGCAGCTGCAGCTGCCCATACACGCGACTTTGCTTCAGCAGCAGCAGCAGCAGCGGCTCGTCCGTTTCTTTAGGGTCGAACAACTCGAAAGAGGCGCTGAGTTCGCCGTCAGAGTCCTGAGGCGAGGAGTGAACACAAAAGAATTCAGAAAAGACAAAAGACTCCAAACAAGTGCAAACAAATGCAAAATAATTGAAGTAAAGCAGCCCAAAACACAGAAACTCAATTAAATTAAAAGTTCTAAACCCTAATTGCAGAAACGCGCAAACAAATGGAGCTCTATTGGCTATTGGCTGTTCAGGAGAGCCAGTTCAACAAACTGAAAACTTTGGACTCAGGCGGCTCTTGCCTCTGCATTAACTTATTTGTTTAATTTCCAACTTATTAATTTAATTATTCATTGTTTTATATTTGCAACTCAAAGTTTATTCCATTTTGCTTCGATTTCGTCTGATGTGCATCGAATAGCACTCATTTCCGTGGGCCCATATACTAGCAGCGTGCACCCGAAGGCGTCTAGGGTTTAGGGTTTAGGGTTTAGGGTTTAGGCGCATAGTATAAGCAACTATGTGCCCAAAAGCCTAAATCCTAAACCCTAGACCCTAAACCCTAAACCCTGAACCCTAGAGCCTAAACCCTAGACCAAGCTGGCCTCGTTAGTATGCAGTTTCGACAACAAAGGCAGAGGCTCTAGTTGTACCAGACTCACGGCTTCAGGAGTTAGTGTTTAGGGTTTAGGGTTTCGAGAGTTAGCGATTAGGGTTTAGGGTTTCGGGAGTTAGGGTTTAGGGTTTAGGGTTCGGGGTTTACGTCTTCTGAATCACGGTCATCCCCGCCAACGAATTGAAGCTCAGAGCTTCCGCTGTCGCTTTCATCTTCGCTGCTGCTGCTGCTGTTGCTGTAGCTGCTGCTCTTGCCTTTGCTGCTGCTGCTGCTGCTGCTGCTGCTGCTGCCTTTGTTGGTGCACTTGGTGGGTTGGCTGCTGTCGCTCTCTCCCTCCTCAGACTCTGCTGCTGCTGCTGCTGCTGCTGCTGCTGTTTGTTCTCTCTGTCGTTTCTTTGTCTGCGCCTCTTTTCTTTTGGCTTTGGCTTGCAAGACAATTTCCTTATTTGCTTCTCCATTTGTTTGTCCTTTTTTATCTTTCTTTATTTGTTTAACTTCCTCCTGAGTTGATCTTCCTGTTCCTTGTTCTGTTTGCTTCTTCTTCTTTTTCTGCGTTTGCTGCTGCTCTGCGTTTGTCATTTTGACGGACTTCGAACCAATTAAGGACACAAAGCTGCTGCTGTCGCTGCTGCTGTTGCTGCTGCTGTTGCTGCTGCTGTTGCAGCTGCTCTTGTGGCTGCTGGTCTTGTTCCCGCACCGGGGGATATTTTCGCTGCTGCTGCTGCTGCTGTTTTCTCTTGGGGTGCTGCTGCAGGAGCTATTGTTGAAGCAGCTGCTGCTGTCGCTTCGCTGCAGCAGCCGCCAGCTTGTCCCTGCCTCTGCAGCTGCTGCTCTTTCTTGAGGCAGCAGAAAACTCAAAAATTATTTATTTAAATGTCAAAAAGAAGGAAATAAAGGGGCAGAGGGCCCCGCCGCCGCCCTTCAAATGCTGCGGGCAGCTGCCAGTGTTGAGCAGCGGTGAGCATACAGCCGAGATAAAATGAATTCAAAAAACATGAAATAATACTTTTTAAACTTATTTTTTGTCTTCCGAGAAGAACACACACGACGGAAAGTCCCGCGCAGCAGAAGAAGCACACGCTAGCTGTTGTTCGTGTTAGACTTACTGCTGCAGCTGCTGCAGCTGCTGCAACTGCAGCCGCTGCAGTTGTTGCTCATGTTGCCGCATAAGCGGCAGTCAGAAAGTGGGGATTTAATCCAGTTAAACTAAATCGACTACTTTAATTTAATGCATCGAATTGCTGTAGTCACCCTAGTTAACGTTTTGGGGCTGAGGCAGTAGCGTGGGGCTGCTGCAGCTGCTGCTGCAGCAGCAGCAGCAGCGGCTGCTGCTGCTACTCCAGTGGGCGGCGCGCGCTGGTTGTTGGATTTGATTGGACAAATTTGGATTGGCAGGTGTCCATACACCTAAGATATTTATTTCTTTGGTGTTTCCGGCTGCTGCTGCCGCTGCCGCTGCTGCTTTCGATTCCGGGAAGATGGGGGCCTACAAGTGAGTTTGTTGCTTCCGTTTGTGTCCCTTTTGTTCCGCAGTGTAGTTTTTTCGTGGCAATACTATTTATTCCATTTGTTTTGTTTTCTTCTTTCCCATCTTTGCTTTTCCGGCGGCGCTGCTGCCTCTACACCCCACTGCTGCAGGAGGAGCAGCAGCACCCCGCGACTCCCCACGCATGCAGCAGCAGCAGCAGCTGCCTGCAGCGCGTTTGTCTTCCCCATCTGCTTATTTTTTAATTTTTAAATTCAGCTGTGCAATTAAGAGCGCTTGCTGCTCAACCCACCTCCCCCATGGGCCCTCAGGGGCGCGGCAGCAGCCAATAGGCAGACACGTTGGCGGTTTGCATGCAGCAGCGTTTGCTGCTTTTATTTCCCCTTTATTTCTCTCTTTTTAATTCTTTTTTGATTCCCTTTTCTCAAGGCAAAGCCTTCTAATCACGGGCGAACGCAGTTTGCTTCTGCATGCATCGACGCGCCGTCCACACTCCTCTCTTATTTATTCATTTACTTATTTATATTCTTTCCTTTAGAGTCTCAGGCAAAAAAGGTCCCAAAGATTGCCACATGTTTGCAGCTGTGAAGCGCCGAGTGCCTTTGTGGGCGGCTGCGGCAAATGCTGCACAAGGAGAGGCAGCTTTGCTGAGTTATTCTTTCGTGTCGTTTCTTCAGTTTTCTTTTTCTTTCTTCTTCTGGGACTTATTCCATTTGTTTGTTCTTGTTCTTACTTATTTTTAGTTTGTTTATGTGCAGAATTTTTCTTTTTTCCGTTTACAAATTCGGCGAATGTTGAATTTTGTTCGATTGCAAGAAAGCTTTCGTGCGCGGAATGAGCCCCATGTTTGTGTCCGAATTAATTAATTGTTTTATTTTTGAATTGAGTCCTTTGTTGGATTTCTTTTTAGGTACTTGGAAGAGCTCTGGAAGAGAAAGCAATCAGATGTGCTGCGCTTTCTGCTGCGTGTGCGCACGTGGGAGTACCGCCAGCTGCCGGCCGTGCATAGGTGCAGCCGGCCGACGAGGCCTGACAAGGTGAATGGGGCAGCAAAACAGGAAAATAAAAGTTAAAAATTAGTAAATAAATAAAACTTTAGCATATTTCAGGTGGATTCGCAGTTGGAATTGGCTGAGACTGCGCGTTTCCCGTTTCGCGGGCTTCGGCTGCGCGGCGCCGCAGTCTGCACTTGAATAAGTTGAACTTTGCGGGGAGTGTGCGAACTGGGCAGCGAACTTTGCAGATATTTTGTTTTAAATTAATTATAATGAATGAATTACGTTTAAATAGTTTTGTTTTTCCGCGTTTGGCGCTGCATTCCGCAGGCGCGGCGGCTGGGCTACAAGAAGAAGCAGGGCTTCGTGATCTACCGCGTGCGCGTGCGCCGCGGAGACCGCAAGCGAATGGTGGCGAAGGGCATTGTCTACGGAAAGCCGACGAACCAGGGCGTGCGGAAGCAGAAGGCGAAGATGAATCTGCGGGAAGTGGCGGAGCGGCGGGTGAGCCGCAGCGTCTGCGGCAACTTGCGCTGCCTGAACAGCTACTGGGTGGGCCAGGACGCCGTCTACAAGTACTACGAAGTCATTTTGGTGGACCCCAGCCACGCGGCCATTCGCAACTGCCCCCGCTACAAGTACCTCTGCAAGAGCACCATGAAGCACCGCGAGCTCCGCGGCCTCACTGCTGCCGGCAGGAAGTCCAGGGGCCTCACTTGCAGGGGCTCCAAGAACAGCAAGCGCATGCCCAGCGTGCGGGCCAACTGGAAGCGGCGCCAGATGCTGCAGCTGCGCCGGCGCAGATGAGCGCCCCGCAGCAGCGGCGCCGCTGCTGCTGCTGCTGCTGCAGCAGCAGCAGCAGGGGCGGCGCTGCGCTGCTGCGCCTTGTTGTCGTTTTCTTGTGTGGAGGAGAGAGGCCGAAACAGATCTTTCAGTCACGGAATGCCACGCGTTTCTTGTTCCCCGCGAAGCAGCTTTGCTGCGCTTTAGTTTCGCTGCTGCTGACCTAGTTGCTGCTGCTGCTGCTGCTGCCTGGTTGCTGCTGCTGCTGCTGCTGCCTGGTTGCTGCTGCTGCCTGGTTGCTGCTGCTGCTTAGGCCTTTAAATGGCTCGCCGTGAGATGGCTTCTGTTTATTTTGCTGCACTTCTTCTACCTAGTTCTTCTATTTGGCTGGCGCCGCTGCAGCGCTCCACTACTCTCGCAATAAACCTTCAGAGGTGCACTGGCGCAAAGTGCTGCAGCGAGCAGCAGCAGCAGCAGCAGCAGCAGCAGCAGCAGCAGCAGCAAAGGGATCAAAAGGTACTGAACGAACGGGTCGAGTTGAAAAGCGGGAGCGGAGCCAACGAAAAGGGTCCACGCAAGATAAAATAGGAGATGCACATAAGTCAACGCAAAGAGCACTTCAGTTCGTTTGTGCTTCCTCATCTGTCCGTCAGCTGCTGCAGCTGCTGCAGCCGCTGCAGCAGCTGCCGCTGGATCTGCTGGGCAAGCAGCAGCTGCCCCGAGCCGCCGCTCGCGCTGCTGCTTCTTAGATTGCTTTTCATATTGTTGAATACTTCGCTGCAGTTCATTTGCCTTTGCTGAAAGAAGGCGCTGCGCCTCTCCCGCTGCTCGTGGCACCACCGCAGCTGCTCCTGCGCTGGCCGCGAGCATATGTCAACCAGAGAGTCGAAAGCTGCAGCCTCCAGCGACAGAGGATCCGCTGCTGCTGCTGCTGCTGCTGCTGCTGCTGCTGCTGAGTCAGTCCTAGCTGGGTTCGCGGGGTATGCGTGCAGCCCGTGCTCCGACGGGCGCCCAGCGGCAGGCGCTTCTGCGGTTGCTGCTGCTGTTCCTTCTCCTGCAGCAGCAGCAGCTGCTGCTGCTGCTGCTCTGGCGTGCTGCGCGCTTGCTTCTCTAATAATGTCTTTGAGAGACTCGGCAAGAGCCACCAGCGGAGCAGCACAGAAGCAGTTGTCGAGTGTATCTACAGGCAAGGGTGCAGCGGCGAATGCTGCTGCTGCATCTGCCACGCATTGACTCACTATGCTAGCCCACAGCTGCTGCTGTTGCTGCTGCGGGATGCTGCCGCCGCCAGCGCAGCGCAGCTTCCAGTACAGGTCCCGCAGCTGCCGCTGCTGCTGCTGCGCGGCCGCAGCAAAGGCAGCAGGCACTGCTGCTGCTACTCCTCCTGCTACAGCCGGAGGCCCCCAGTCTGCTGCTGCTGTTTCTTTGGCAGCAGCAGCAACTGCGTCCATGAAGGCGCTGCTGTTGCACAGGAGAGACGCGAGGTGTCTATACACTAGAGCCCGCAACTCGCTAACCGCCATCTCCGTATCTTTTATTGTGTTTATTATTTGCTGCTGCTCTTCAAAGGACAAAGATGATAACAAGCCCGTATTGCAACCAGCACCAACCTGGTGTTGCTGCTGCTGCTCCTGCTGCTGCTGCTGCTGGGAGCTTTGTCGCCCATGCTGCTGCTGCTGTTTCTGCTGCTCCTGCTGCAGGCCATGCATAATTAACTGGGTGTGTAGAGCCTGTAGCAGCTGCTGAGCTGACTCCACAGCAGAAACTTTGTGCGTGAGGCCCCATAGGGACCCCGGGCTATGCTGCTGCTGCATGGGCGGCACCAGCTGTAGCAGCAGCAACTGCTGCTGCTGAGAGTGAGGCAGCCGCGTGCTGCTCGTCAGCGATAGAGAGGAGCTGCTGCTGTCCAGCCCTTCACCGCTGCTGCTGCTGCTGCTGAATTGAAATGTCAGCCTGTGCTTTAAGGGTTTGAGGTGCTCGTTTGTCTGCTGCAGCAACAACGCGAGGTGCGGCAGCAGCAGCTTCAGCAGCTGGGCGTCCTCTGCTGCTGCAACGAAGGCGCACATCCTCCTGTCCTTCTTGCTCTTTTCAGTTTTAATTTTTTCCATTTTGCTTTTTTCGGTACTTAGACACAAAGCGGCTGAGCAAGGCTCAGCCAGCAGCGAGCTCAACTCCCCTGGGAGGGCAGCAGCAGCAGCAGCAGCAATGTACAGCCGCAGCAACCGCAGCATCGCTGCTACTGTGGCTGCTGCTGCCCCTGGCGCTGCGGCAGCAAGCTGCCAATACACCTCAAGTTTCCTCGCTACTGCAGCGGCAGCAGCAACGACCACCGGAGAGCTGCCTGTACACCTCACTGAGCTTGCTGCTGCTGCTCGCAGCTCCAAATCTATCGCAGCTAGCTCTGCAGCAGCTAACGAGCGCTGCTGCTGCTGTTGCTGCTGCAGGGCCCGAGCAGGATCCATTGCTGCTGCTGCAGCAAAGGGCTTGCCTGGCTGCCACGTGGCAAATGGGTTTTGTGCGTTGGCCGCCACCAGCTGCTGCCCGCACCTTTGACACCTCTTTGAGCTTTTATTTAGTTGTCTTCCTTTATTTCCGTTTGCTGCATTTAAACTGGAGGCATTCCCGTCGGCGTCGCTGGTGGGAAGCGGAGGCGCTGTGGCGAAGCACGAGTCCTCTAGTGCAGCCGACGGCAGCGGCCAAGAGATGCTGCCGCTGCTGCTGCTGCTGCTGTGAAAGGAAAGCAGCAGCACGGGCTGCCTGTGTCTCACCGGGAGTCGATCCCAGCTCTCTTTCCTGATTTGTTGCAGCAGAACAGCAATGGTTTCTGTCTCCAGGTGAGACAGCGCAGCTTCAACTCGCAGCAGCAGCAGCTCATGCAACCTGCTGCTGCTGCTGCAGCTACTGCTGCCGCTGCTGTTTCTGCTGCTGCTTTTGGTGGTACTGCTGGAGTTGGCGGTACCTCTGCACGAGTCCACCGCGCCAGGATCAGCTGCAGCTGCAGCAGCTGCTGTTAGTGCTGCTGCTGCTGCTGCTGCGTCCGCTGCTACAGCTGCTGCTGTCGCATCTGCAAGTGTTTGCAAATCCAAGAGCCCATCACTGAGGCCTGCCGCTGCTGCGCCTGTTGCTGCTGTTGCTAGGGTTGTTGCTGTTGCTGCAGCTGTTGCTGCTGCCTGCAACAATTTGTCAGCCTCTGGGTTAGCAGCAGCAACGAACGCCTCTCCCGCTGCAGTAAAGGCTCTCAGTGCTGTAGCAAAAGATATAAAATCAGAAAGTGCAGCAGAGTCATCTACAGCGATGGGCACCACAGCAGCCACCTCAGCTATCTGCTGCTGCAGCTGCTCCCACAAGCTGCGCCGCTGCTGCAGCAGCAGCCGCCGCACTTGCAGCAAAAATAAACCCAGTCGCAGACCAGACGGGAGACCTCGTAGCCTCTGCCGCGCTCTTGCTGCCAATTCCATTGCGCTTGGGCTGTTGCTGTTGCTGCCACCTGTCGATTCAGCTGCCGCTGCTGCTGCAGCTGCTGCTGCAATGTCGAAGTCTGTTTTGCTGCTGCCAGCAGCAGCACCATCTTCCTCGCGTTGCGCTTGCCGATGCTTCTGAAGCTGCTCCTGATGCAGCTGCTCCTGCTGCAGCAGCATGAGCTGCTGCTGCTGTGCCTGCTGCTGCTGCTGTGACCATTCGTCCAGTACCCAGAGAGCCTCTGCTGCGTGCCACCTAATAAGAGCAGCAGCGCCGACGAGAAAGTCAAACAGCAAGCCCATCAGCCTAATAAGACAAGCAGCGCCATCGGCTGCTGCAACAGAAGTAGCGAGAGAAGCGGCAGACGGGAGGCCCAAGACATCTGCTGCTGCTGCTGCTGCGCCTGCAGCAGCAGCAGCTGCTGCTGCTGCTGCTGTCCCCGGACCAGCAGCAGCGTCCGGCAGCAGCAGCAGTCTGCTCCGCAGCTGCTGGCGCACCTCAAGGCTCTCAGCCTCTGCCTCTGAGAAGGCGGCAGCATCAGCAGGCACGTACGCAAACAGCACCTGACGTGCTGCAGCAGCAGCTGCTGCTGCTATTGCTGCAGCAACAGCAGCGCCCACGGAGGACGAGGGGGGCAGCAGAGAAAAGGCGCTAACCGCAGAGTAATACAGCCCCCATGTGTCCTCGCTACTGCCTGAAGCAGCAGCAGCAGCAGCAGCAGCAGCAGCAGCAGGTTTTGCAGGCCTTTTCCAGCAGCAGCTGCAAGAGGGGGGCGGCAGTGAACGCGCCGCCAACTGCAGCACGCAGCTGAGTTCGGATTTAAGTCTGTTGGTCATCTGCTGCGCCTGAGGACACAAAAGAAGCAATTATGTCTTCGCGCGCAAATAAATATATAAATTTATACTTAAATATATGATATATACTTAATAAATATATGCATACAGTGCATATACATATATATGTGCCTCCTTGCATGAAGTGCAGCCGCTGCTGCAGCAGCTGCAGGCAGCTGCTGCTGCTGCTGCTCTCCGCCGCAGCTGCAGGTAACTGCAGCTCCTGCAGGGTTTAGAGGCAAACAGAACGTGAGGACTAAAGAGGCAGCAAATCAGAAGAGCAACTACGGGCAGACAAACAGGCTTCA
The DNA here is from genome assembly GCF_000499385.1 of Eimeria necatrix. Taxonomy (NCBI): domain Eukaryota; phylum Apicomplexa; class Conoidasida; order Eucoccidiorida; family Eimeriidae; genus Eimeria; species Eimeria necatrix. Next base: position 64,385 of record NW_013654440.1, read on the forward strand.
GCAGCAAATGCAGCAGCAGCAGCAACCTCAGCAGCAGCAAACGCAACAAGAAATGTTGCTGCCCGCACAGGGCTCCACAACGAATGCGCTGGGACGCAGCAAAAGTTTGGCCACTGGATTATGCGCCTAAGCTGGACTGCCAAACAAAGCAAGGGTTTGGTGTTTAGGGTTTAGGGTTTAGGGTTTAGGGTTTTCAGACCTTTGCTGCTGCTCTTTTTGCATACAGCTGTATCTTCTGCTGCGCCTTTGGATCCACTTCTGGGCTTGCGCCGTTCACTCCTTTTGCATCAATTATATTATTTGTTATATTTGTTGCATTTGTTGCAGTTATTGCATTTGTTATATTTGTTGCATTTGTTGCATTTGTTACATTTGTGCTGCTTGTCTTCGTAGAGATGCTTAGAGCAGCAGCTTCCATGAGAAGAGCTGCCTGCAGCGGCAAGTCAGCAGCCGCAAAGGAGCAACTAGCAGCAGCAGTAACGGCGGCTTCGAGCTGCTGCAGCCGCAGCAGCTGCTGCTGCTCCTGCTGCAGCTGCTGCTGCCGCTGCTGCTGCTCCAGAATTGACAAAGGCAGCAGCAAATGGCTGCGGTGAAAGTCGGACAAATAAAAACGAAGCGATCTCGCTGAGACAAGTAAACCTTCTACTGCTGATTGGAGGCCCCTGCAGCAGTCAAAAGCAACGAGAAAAGAGCAAACAAGTTGCAAAATAACTAAATAAATAAGTCAATGGTGAAAAAGTTCAACTATAAAATGCAAATAACTGAATTTATTCATTCAACAACTCAGCCCCACCCCAAAACCGAAGCAGCCTTCGTCAGCTCATCTCTCTGCTCCGCCACCAGAGCCTTTAAGATTTGAGTGGCCTGTACATACACCTCAAAAAAGAAAAGTAGAAATAAGTGAAGTTGCATTTGTTCGCAAAGTGCACATACACTTCTAGTGTACATACACTCCAGCCTGATGTGTTCGCGCGCTTTATTTCTGCAAAAAGGCACTTCATTAATTCATTCTTTTTCACTTATGCTGGAGCCCAACTGGCTGCCTAAGAGCCCCCACGCAGCCAACTTCAAGGCCTTTTTGATTAATTTAAAAATATATTTCAAATTTAACTTCTGAAGTTTTGTTAGCTTGAGAAACTCCCTGCAGCCTCCGCCTCTAAAACGCCCCCAAGGGATTCCGTGGACACAGCGAGACACCAGCCACGGCTAGGCACTCATATGTACACATTTATCTATACTTATAATATATATATATCCATATACTCATACATAATATATATATATTCATATATATATATGTGCATACGTATACATGCATGCATATATATAATACATATATACACAGATATGCATGCATTACAAATATATACAACATATGTATATATATATATATACATATATATACAACATATATATATATATTGTGTTGAAAGTAAAAGAGCTAAAGTGGAGAGAAGCCCCAGCCGTTCAAACAAAGGGGCAGTCAAACGCAGGCCATTTGGCCGTGGCCGCTGGCTGCGGGCGTCCATAGAGAAGCGCCCATAGTTAGCCGCAGCCCCAAGAGTTGAAGATAAGTCTAAGACTTTTTGCTAAAGAGGAAGTTGTGCAAAGAAGTGGCCCCGCTGACCTCCCCCTTGTGCTTCAGCAGCTGCTCCAGACGCACAAGAACGTTAACTATCAACTCGCCCTGCTGCGGCAGCTGCTGCAGCTCCCAGGCGACGCAGGCGGAGGCGCGGGGTGTCCGTGCGCCTGTTGCTGCTGCTGCTGTGCCTGCTGCTGCTGCTGCTGTGTCTGCTGCTGCTGCTGCTGCTGCGTCTGCTGCTGACGCGGACTCGTCTACTGTGTACACTTCGGCGAGGCGAGCCACGAACGCCTCAGCAGCAGCAGCAGCAGCGCAGGATCTGCTCTTGCCCTCATTTTTACTTGCTGCTGAAGCTGAGGCGCAGCGGAGTGGCCCCTCGGTGTTGTCTGCAGAGGCATTCTTCTCCGCTGAGACGCAAGGGCTGCTTGAGCTGGAGACAGAGTGGCCCTGCTGCTGCTCTTGCTGCTGCTGCTGCTGCTGTTCAGCCCGCGCAGAAGCGGGAGCTGCAGCACCTGCGTCTGCCATTCCTCTGCTGCGCTTTGCTGCTGCCGGCCCTGCGGCTGTGGCTGCGGCGGCGAGCAGCTGGTGGTGGCGCCTGAGGGCTCATTTGGGGCCCTCTGTGGCAAGCGGTGCCTTGGCTGAGGAAAGCAGCAGATCCGGTCAAGTGCAGAGCATCCAAATGGTAACCAGAGGTCCAACGGACGACGGGGAAGTTTCAGGGAAGCAAGAGGGGATAAATGAGAAAATAATAAATAGAAACTCCCAGTGATGTTTAAAACACGCAAAGACAAGGAAAATACAAGAGGATCACGGCTCAGTAGAAACCCGCCGCACTAGAGTGTATGCACGCCAGCCAGCTGGGGTTTTGGTTTTGCGGAGTTGGGACAAGTAGGTCTTCTTTCTTGTCTTCTTCTTTCATTCAAAAATTAATAAATCCATTCAATTCATTATTTTGTCTCTGAAAAGAAACAAATCGACAGCCGGGACCTCCACCGAGCGCCGACGACGCATGCACGGCCTACTAAGCTCTGCTGAGAAATGAAACTCATGGGCTCAGCTCCTCATACTTTAGTTCTTGGCTTACATAATCCCATATTGATTTTTAAATTCAATATTTACATGAAGTAACCCAGCAGATGCAGCATTACTAGACAAACGACACTTGTGCTATCCGCTGAGTCCGTGGGGCAATTGCTCGGCAATTGCTACGATCAGAGTATCATCAACTTGAAGCTTATTTTTGTCTCGATCTATTAATTTGCCAGCTGGCTGCAAGTTTTACGTTTTCCATTATTTTTTACTGCATACTGCTTGTCTTTCTTTTCTAGTTGCTGCGCCACAGCACTGCTACGTGCTCTCGGAAATGAACAGTAGGACGCGTTTCACAAATTGCTACCAGCCACCTAAGTTAGTCGCAGCTTGGTAGGCAGCTCATGGCATTATATCCCCGCAGCGTTTAGTGCTGCCGCTGTGGCAAATGGCCTCACGAGGCTCTAGCAGGGTCACATGCAGCACAAACTGCACTGAGACAGGCCTGTCCAACAGAGACAGGCCTGTCCAGAGCTGCGGGCCATTAGGGGCTGCATTGGGGGTGACTCGGAGTGGCTAAGACAGCGAGAAGTGTCACAGCCTCAGCAAGGCACTGCTGCGTGAAGTCCCACACTTTCTCCGCGTCTCTTGTGGGCATCAGAGCCCGACTGATAAGTTTCAAAGCGCTCTCAGCGTCTTCACTGCAGCTTCGTAAACTTCTTCCCCTCTTGACTAGGCCAGTATGATGCATGCAGCCGCTGCCGCCGCCTCTGCATGCAGGCGACGCCCCCACAGCTCCGCTCCCGAGGGCAGTTGGGTCCTTGGGGATTGGAGGTGGTGCCTACCGAAGACTTCTTCAGCTAATGAACCAGCTCTGAGGCATTCTGCAGTTGCTTGCAAGGCTTCTGTGTTGGTCCTTCTTGTCGCACTCGTTAGGTCTAAAGTGATAGGCTCCCAGTTACCGCTGGCGTTCATTTCCCAATGGTTCTCAAGCTGCCTGTTAAGCACCAGTTAGAGTCGCAAGTTTCACTGCAACTTGCTAAAAGCTATTTTGCGCTGCACTTTATCATTTCTGCTACATGGCAGCAGCGCCTTCTCTCCTGTTGGCCACCACTGACATTGCCGGTTCTTGGCTTTGCTAGTTAGGGCACATCACCGCTAGCAGCTTAGTAATTTAGTCCCCTGTAACACAAGTGCCGGTTTCCGGCAATTAGACCGCCTCAGATTGCTATGGCTAGCTATAGATAGTGGGAGGTAACTGCGGGCAGCTGCGCCGAGCTGCAGCTTGCTGCAGCTACCTACAGCCACTGACAGCTAGCTGCTGCAGTATAGGACCAGACAAAGCTGCCTGCAGCTCGCTACAGCTACTTGCAGCAGGCTACAACTTAGTGCAGCTCGCCTCAGCTAGCCACAGCTAGCGGCTTCTGTGTGTATCGCCTCAGCTAGCCACAGCTAGCGGCCTCTGTGTGTATTTGTGCTCCGCAGAACAGCTAAATCATAGCGTAAGTGTTGCATATGCAACGCGCATTTTTTCCTTTCCATTAAATGCTACTATTCTCCTTGTAACTATTGCAAGTATCACAGTGGACCGCGAACTGTACTCCAGTTGTCTTGCTGCAGTACTTGTCGACAGGCAACATGGAAGAATTGGTTGCTCGCTAACGCAAACCTTTACCTCATAAACGCAGTTGCATGACTCATTCTGCGTGCCCGAAGATGATCCCCACCACATTATGACTATCGGCTTTGTAATTACCATTTTATCGCAAACTGTTTAGTAATCAGTGCTTTATCTGGCGGGAAGCGCTGCACTTACCAGCATAGGTGATCACCGAACTGTTTCGTCCTTTTTATCGTTGATATGCGTAGCTTGATCCTAATAAATATGTCTAGGAGTACCTTTTTCAATCCCGCTATGCGTCTTTATCAGCTCAATTACTTCACTGATTGTCGCCCCTCTTTTCAAGGCAGTGTTAAGCTGGAGAACTACATTGACGCATGCTCTAAAATTGCATATGAGTGATACGGTAAGTTTGGCTGAGTTCCTGAACGTTCACTTTGGCAGAATTGTCGCACGACTTGACAGTAGTAAGAAACGACATCGTCACGTGACCATTGTCCTAAGCCAGTGGCAAATGGGAGCACCAGCAGAGAATACGCTTGATGATTTCCTGCACTTATTTCCTTATTTCCCAAAACAATTTATTTTTTGGAGGCTTCGGTCTGCTTCGGAAAGTGTGTCCTCACTTGCGAGTATATGCTTTCAGCTTCCCAGCCCCAGCGGGACATGGTCAGGTCACTATGCTCAGTTACCGGTGACCACTGTACATTGAGCGTCGGCAGCTCTCCTAAGCCCCAATAAGCTGAAAAAAGGGTAATATTGAATTAAATAGCTTATTTCTCGTTGAATGCTTTTTTTTCAAGAGCTAAAAAGGTGTTTTCAGGTCTTATTCTTCAACTTGCAGTGCCTGCAGATCAGATAGGTGCCGGTTGCCTTCGGCCGCAGTAAGTCATCCACTTGCAGGAATCTATTCACTCTGCGAGAAGTAGTTCATCAGAGCATATTACTTCAGTTTGTCTACTATTTCGTATTAGTGGATTTTGTTTACCTTCGGGCTTCTTCGCCGGCTCGACCAGTCAGCGCCGCTCCCATGGGTTTCCCCATGCTGCAAACATGAATAGCGCTCATCCTTACAATTATTTTCGTCTGCGTAGTGTTCCTTCCCTTTTCTTGGCTCTAAATTTTCTTAACAGGTGCCTCTAACACTCTTGGGACAAGATAACTCAAGTGTTTCTTTGCCATGGTGAATCATATTTCTGCTGGTGTCCACGAGCAGCAGCTCAACGCACCATGTGACTTCCCCCTGAAGCCCCCAAACATATGCCATCCAGGAGTCTCTGTCACCTCTGTCTCTACTGCCAGTGGGAGCGCACTTTCGCTGCAGTCTCTCGGTGGTTCCTTTGCCATCCCCGGCTCAGCAGACACCGCAGGGTGCACCACCCCAGCTAGCTGTAGCTACCCCAGTAACGCTAGCGGCAGTGCCCGCTCCGCAGATGGCTCTATCACTGCAGCTAAGTCGAATTGGGGCAGCAGCAGCGCTCACACCGTTCTCAAGCACCAGTACATCGCGGTGCTGCCCACCGGGACCCCCTCCAGCTCTCTAGGGATCCCGCAAGCTGCTGTGGCCACCACAGACTGCTCACCGGCTTGGGCACAGTACCAGACGAGCTGCACTGCTGGATCATGCACTCCTCTCTACTGCAGCCTTACCCCTACGCCCACTGCCCTCTGCCATGGCGGCACTCCCCTGGAAGAGGGACAGCTGCGCGGGGAATCCTCTGGGTCCAGTTGTCAGGAGACCCCGAAAAAAGAGCAACAAGAAGAGGCAGCGGAAGCTGCTACAGGTACTGCTGCCGTTGCAGGAGGAAGGGCTCATCGCTCTTCTCTGTTGTTGCAAGAGCGACCTTTGCAGGTTGCTTCGTTGCCTGAGGAGGTGCAGCAGGCCTTGAAGGAGAGCCACGACCTAGCCGCAGAAGCCGCTGCAGCAGAACAGCAACCCCACCTTGCCCTCCCTGACTGGTTCGACCCCCTCGCCGGCTGCATCCGCCGTGAGTGTCTGCCCGAGCTGCCCTCTTATCGTCAGACCCTCAACACTTCAGTGGCGCGATTGTCGGTCGCTTCACGGGTGCATCATCGCGTTCGATGGCCAGGAGAGCCTGCGAAAATAACAGCTGCAGTCTCGTCAGCAGCAGCAGCAGCAGGGGGACCAGCGGGGCTGGGGGCGAGGAGGGTTCCACCACTAAATCCAGGGCTTCTGCGGCGAAAATCCGACTCAGCTGCTCTGTTGTCATATTCACACTCTTCAATTGGGAGCGCCGAAGGAACTGCAGACACTCCAGTAGCAGCAGCAGCTGCTGCTGCTGCTGGGGTTGGGGCAGGCGTCGCGGCGCGACACAGGCGGGTGCGGTTTGCTACAGTGGCTTCCGCAAGGGAATTCAGGGACTCAACACCTTCACCAGCAGTAACAGCAGAAGCTGTTGCTTCTGGCTGTGGAGCTTTCTATAATACAGGTCTTTATCACGTACATACGTCACTGCAGCAGCAGCAGGCGGATACATCAGCAGCAACAGCTGAAGCAGATATGACCCCCAAGGAGCTGCTACAAAAAACAGCCGAGTGCCGAAGTGTCCTTGTGTTGAAGTTAATGAAGCAAATGATAGAGCAATTAGTCAATCTTTCTTCGCCTCAATGCAGTGAAGACGCTAAAGTGAGCAGCACTTTCAATACAGTGCAGTTGGGACGCATTAACCCCTGGAACTTCACATGCAAGCTTGTTCTGTAACAATTTCATTCGTTCTATTTTTTCCTTCTTCCTTTGCTAGAGCCAGCAGGAAAATAAAGCCGAGTCGAGGAAAACAGGCGATAGTGTTCTATAGACAGCGCAACTGAATTAATTGAAGAACAATGGGTGGAGTGCATCTTGTAACTTGGCTTCGTCATTATTTGTTGCCATACATCGATTCAGTGTGTGCCGCTTCCTTTTGTCAGTGCTTTTCGTTCAAGCTTTATGCGCATGCTATTGTTAGCTCAGTGCCTAATACACGTTTTCATTTGCAATTTCCGCTTTTAGGTTCTGCAAGAGAGCCTGCAACTGCTGCGTTCCTTCTCGTTGGAGTGTTCTGGCCGCCTTCCTGCGCTATGTTTCCTGGGGGATGCCTTGACTAACTGCGGCAAATTGATTGAGGAAAAACTGCAAACGAATGAAGAGCAACAGCTAATTCAGCTTGTCGACAAGACCAAGCAGCCCTTGCTGTCGAGAGATGCCGTCATGAGGCTCCACAGAATGAGAATGCAAATGAGGCATACTCCAGAGCTCGAGCTGTTCCTCACGCCACTTGAAACCCTGCAGGTACGCCCTTGACCATAACCCCTAGGTGCTAGGTCCTGAAGAATACAGAATGTAGACTGAACGGCAACCGATATAGGTCCATTACTGATGGACCTTTGTGCAGCAGTACTGATGCTGCACAAAGGCATAGAGTGTTGAGGGAGAACGATATAGAGCTTGAGGGGAGGATTTAGGACTTATGTTCTCGCCTGCAACCTCTAGGAAATAAGGCGCAAGTTGGCCTTTAGGACAACAGCCTTCTGCAGGCCGAACCGTCGGGTGTGAAAGCACAAAGAGTGTATTAGTTTCATCGCATTGTTTAGCCTGTTGACTTCTGTTCACATTCACCTCCACATGCATGTATATACTGGCTTTTTCCTTCACGTCATATATTCAAGCTAAAATCCTAGTCTCTTGGAACCAGTGGCGAGTGAGCTTGCATATCTGGCCACTGTCCTCAAGTGCTTCTATTAACTGTTTTACAAACTTTGAACTACCATTGTGTGTTCCAGTGTTGTTCATCGATTTACATGTGCTTACTGCATGTTTCTACAACTAATTTCAGCGCCTCAAGATATGCGACAGACGCAGGGCTACCTCTGGGCTTTGCCTTTACGCCGCTACCGCCGACCAGCCACTGTTACGCTGTGACCCGCCGATACAACCCAACGTATTTGCAGTGTAAGCAGAGTAGACGCCTTGCTAAAGAAGAAAAGAGGGTATGGAACAATTAGGGCCACGAGTGCTGCATGCGCTGTCTTTCGTTCGATACGTGAAAGGAAAAATACAAATTTGTGCGGAAGCTGGCGTGCTGCACCTTCCTTGTATAGCACAAGTTGATGATTTACTGCCTTTCCTGGCCTAGTGTAGCTTGCCGTTGCTATACTCTCTTGTTCCTGTAGCTTGATCTTGTGCTTGTGTTGACTGTGCCGTGGTGCTTGTGCTGCTGAGGAGATGCAGCTGTATCTGCACTAATCACAAGAAGAAGAACCTGTAGCATGCTGGGCCACAGACTGTCTGTGTCTCCCTCTTTTATCTATATTCACTTTTCTTGCTTTTCCACTTTTGTATTTGTTTACTGTTTTGTCCTATTCTTTTGCTTAGTGGGGACTCGGCGTGCGGTGTGGTATCTACGCGGCCCTGGCTCAAATGCAAGGATCCAAGGGCCTTCGCGACCGATATTTTGAATTTCTGCAAGCGTCAAATTCAACAAATAAAGCAAGCCGCACAAGCCAAACAGACAGAGCAATCAAAAGAGGCGGATGAAACACTGAAGACTGAATCAGTTTCCAGGCCATCAGGCCCAAATATTGGTTCATCTCAACTTGAATCAAACGTCAATTTGTCCCAACTTCATTCAAACATTAGCTTGGCTCAACTTGTCGAACAAGCTCTAGTTAACACTCAAGAATTCGGCGCCTGCAGCATCGGTTTACTGTGGCTTGACGATGCAGGTCAGCATTGCGGTGCTAATTTAGATATGTTTTCGTGCTCGCTGTTTAGCATGAAACGGTTTGCCATTGATCTTTATTCAGTGTATTAGTATAGGTGTTATTCGACGCAAAAAAACAGACTTCGTTCTACCCTGCATAAAGCTGTTGCATTTAGCCGTGAAGCATACTCTGTTCGCTTGAAGTATCAAGGCTGGTCAGAGTCTCGTGCTGCCTATACTTGCTTATTTGTGCCCGTTGTGCTGCCGCTGCTCTGCCCATTGGTGTTCGGGGTTAGAGCGCATGGCTTTGGCTGCTTTGTTTCTGTGGTCGTAGCCATGGAAAAAATTTGTGACTGTGCGTGAGACTAGAGCTCCGCTTGTATTCGTGCGTGCGTTTACTTGCGTTTCCGTTTTCCTAAATGCAAATATGGACACAAAAGATTTCCTCGCGAACTGTGAAGCTGCTCTTTGTAGATACTTGCATATCAAATATTGGCATTTCTGTTTGTACTTGTAGATTTCATATTTCTATTTATAATTGAGGCCAGATTCCGTCCTTGCCCTGAGCCGTTTTACTTCCTTTCTACCATGATTATTCGCCAAACTTAACTTTTCTCTAGGTCTTATTTTCTGTCGTTTGTGCTTGCTGGAACTTTGTGTTCATTTGTATGTCTGCCTTCAACTTCGTATTCGTGGTATGCCTTTCTATCCTTCAATTTTCTAAATATTTGGCCTGTACATGAAGGTGAACGACTTCGTTTCGCGACAAGTGGCTACATGCGCCTCTTCGTCTTGCGGCGCTCTCCGGCGTCGGGAATTTTGTCGAGGGTCGCGGAAGCACCAATGCGCAACGCAGCGATTGCTGCCGAGACGCAAATCTTCAAGTGGCCCTCACGGCAGCAGATACTCGAGCAGCAGGGACATTGCACTGAAAACAAAAGCTACAGAACTCGGGAGGCACACAAAGTAGAAGAAAAGATTGATCCGGGGGCGCTCAGGTAAACTGCGGACAGTCACTGCGATGATTATATATCGATATTAAACAGAATCTGCAGAAGAAGTAGACCTCACCTGCTCTTACATGGAAAATTTTGAACATTTCAGGGTTTGTGCGTTAAGGATTCACCGTTTTGGAGTGAGCAATTGATATTCAGACTTAGATTACGTGAACACGCTTTGCAGCGTGTGCTTCTAAATGCCTCTTCATAGAAGGGATAATGCTCATTGTTGAATGCGCAGACATACGGCACAGTTGGATGGGCCTTGAGGTGTATGATTTGGGGTTTCTAGTTTGTGTTGTATACCAATGCAGACAGGGTATAATGCGCATTGTCGAGTGGGCTGACCAAGGAACAAATTGGAGCCACCGGGGAATGGTTGAGCAGGAAGTATTTGTGCAGGAAGGCGACTTTTTTGTCATTGCTGACGATAGTAAGCTATGCAATGAAGGACTCGAATAATAAGTAGAGAAACAGTCAATTCACTAGGAAAACCAGCACTAAGAGAATCAACCAGCAGCACTAGGAGAATCAACCAGCAGCATGGTCCTGCCTGAATATGCAGCTGAACAGTGGAGAAAAACTAGTAGACACATGCAACACGCAGCGATAGCAGCCCTTCCCAGGCCACGCGCCGTTGCCTCATTTCCATTTCGTGCAGTGGGGAACACAGTAAAGGAAAGTATGGCCGGAATGTGCTCGGCGCCTAACTAAACAAAGTGGCAAATGCTTTTCATTTTACTGTTATTTTTGTTGTTTCACTGTCTCTTTCAGTTCTATTCGATGTAGTCAACTGCGACGAAATCCGCCATCTGTTCTCCTGTTGTTTGACATCAGTCGAGGTAAACGAGCAGCTGTTGTGAACCCTAAAGTGTGCAGCTTACACACTGGACCATTAACGCACAGCCCCTGAGCCAAAACCACAAATCTTTTGCCTCTGCGTTCAGAGCAAGGACGTAACTGACGTTTCCCTCTGCATAGCTCCTTCTTGTTTACCAACTCTGCTGAAACGTCTGTGGAAGCAGCGCGTGCCAAATCTCCACTCCCTCCTGTCTAGAATGGAGGAGAGGCAGCAGCGGCTGGCCTCCCAAGCAGCAGGAAGAAGAGCCGTGGCTGAAGCACTTGAAGTCTGCCCACTTGACCTCTCGATTGCTGCTGGATGGATACGCAAAAAACCAGACGCGGAGGAGGCCTGACGGTGTCACGTCGATCCTTTGCTTGGAAGAGATTAGAAACAAGCCAACAGGTATACTAAGTCATCCTGCAGCTGCTGCTGTTCCTGCAGCTGCTGCAGTGGGCGCGAACAGCAAGCCTACCCCCGCCGCTGTGGCTCATCTGCTCGACTGCAAACTTGCAGAGGCCAGGAAATATAGTTCTCGCTTCGTTCGTCAGCCGAAGTGCGAGCAGGAACAGCGAGTTGATCTCCGTCTTGTGTTCATGAACGTTGGTGGTGTGACTGCAAGCAGCAAGCCACAACCTACGTAACGGTGCACCAAAAAGGGCTCGCTGCTCCCTTGACTGGCCCAAAGCGGCCCACGAACTACTCACGAGCAACGCTGCATAGTGAGCTAGCCACGCAACTGGCTGCTTAGCTGGCCAGCTAGCGAACTAGCAAGCTTGTCAAGAGGATACTTCTACAGTGCTTCATTGGCTCGCGCTGTCCTTTACGCATACACTGGTACTTTTGGCTGGCCACGTTAGGGCTTTCATTGTTGAGAGTTCCACAGTTTATGGTTACGAGTTTGCTGGCGCAGTGCTCAAGGTTCTGCGTTTGAGAATGGGTAAGCGGTGCACGAGGCCTCATCTTGCTTTTCGGTGATACAAAGAGTACATTGTCACTGTTGCAGACGCTAGATGTAGCGGAGCCGACCGGGGAAAACATCGGTCACTTCCGCTGAAAGTAGGGACCAGAACAGCAAGTAGGCTACAGGCGAAACATAAAAGAGATTGAGTACCGTTCACCTCACCGTTCAAAGCACAACACGTCCAAAGCCGGGGCTGCGGGCGATGCGCTGTTTACGTGACTTGTGTTCTGTACACGCACAACCCTGCCCTGTACAAGCTATACTCTGTGCCACACCCTTTGTACCCTGTGCAAACTACATTCTCAAAGAGCCTTGCACCCGCGTGCTGCTGCCTCAGCAGCTGCGCCGCCCGCAGAAATTCGGTTGCTCTGTACAACGCGCACGCCTAACGTGCACCCCTGAATGGCGCTAGCCACCTGGCACGGACACAAAAGAACCCACTAACAAACTACCTGCACGGGTAGTCAACTAAGGCAAGGGGGCTGCTGCTGGCTACGGGCAGCCCTTGACCCTCTAACACAGCAGCAGGCTGCTGGCAAAGGGCCTTTCTAGCGTCCCACGCCTCAGAGTCACAGCATTTAAAGAACTTTGAAGTACAAAACAGAAAAAGCAACAGCAATCATCAAGCATTAACAAGTATTGCTTTGGCTTTCCCCGCCTCCGCCGAACTGGTTTTGTGCCATACATATGTAGGATTTAGACGTTTATACAAATCCACGCGTACACACATGTGCCGCTCGCTAAGATAAAGCCACTGCAGCATCCTTGAGTCATCATGCAGACGCTTTGAGTCCACTTGCGGTGTTCTCATAGGCGCTTGGCAGTACAATGGGCTTCTTGTTAGTCCGCCGCTTTCTGCCAACCCACTGCTGCTATAGCTCAAGTGCATGTCCGCTTTGGTATTCAAAATTCTGAGAAAGGTCCCTAACCCTCATGTAGACTTTAAACTCTCCTTATGCCGCCTCTGCGCTTTGTCTCGGCACGTATTGTTTCTGTCGTTCGCTGCTCCAATCCTGCGCCCTACTGCGGCCTCTCGGGCGCCACTCTCCCCTCCCTGCATTTCGAAGCAACGAAATTAGAAACATACAATCAGTTACATACATGACAACGAATACAAGTGCGACCTCAGACGAGAAGAACTCACACAGAACCCTGCCTCATTAGTGCGCGATCGTCACAATGTCGTAATCTAGCTTCAAGCAACGTGGTCTACTTTGTCTTGTGCAAACCTCCATGAGTTCGCGTGCTACGTTGTGCTCACAAGGCTCATTTCTGTAGCTGCCGTTTCCACCAGTTCTGCACATAGTCATCGCACAGCAAAGATTGTTCAATGGAGCACTAAATATAAAGCCTTACGACAAGAGGATGCATGAATGCATGGCAAATAAACATGAATATGGTATACAGCAATATCAATGTGGCACGTATGAACGTCAAAAACCACGACAAAGAAATGTTCTGCGCGTTCGGCCAGAGAGCCGTGGCGAGATACCACATCGCAAATGAAGGAAACACACAAAAGCATGATGTTAACAAACGCATGCATCCCTTGCCTGCCGCCACGAGAACCGCGAGGAACCCAAGAATCCACTTGACCTCCACGTCTGTATCCGAAAGAGCCCCCGCGCCGTCCTGCAGCCAATAAACAGCCCAAAACACCGAATAAAAAGATTTGAAAACCAAGAGAAAGGAGCAACGCTACGTGTTCAGGCTCTGTTTCTTCTAGCCTCAGCGATATGCTGTCGCGGAGGACACGCATGTCTACACTTCCTCAATAAAACCATGGTGACAAAAACCATATCCACTTTCACCCTAGACGCGCGTAAACCGGTGCAGGAATGCACTGCTTTCCTCTAGGCACTAGTCAAGTACATAATAGCAGCTAGTGCAGAGGTGACGGAGGGAACAAAGAAAGAACGCAGATGGCTACGGCGTTGGGCTTGATCCTTCTTGTCTCCCACGATCAAACGCACGCCTTTAGCATATTCATGACCGCAGGCATACATAAACAGATGCAAACACTAACCGAAACAATTGCTATTTCATTCACCGCCTTCAAGGTACCTACCGGGTCGCCGTCCTCTGTTCCAATTACTAAAGTTCGGCCTTTCTCCTGCCTCCTCTTTCTGCAGTTGCTCCCACATGTCGTGTTTCCACTCGCCTTCGTTTTCATCTGGGGTCCAGAGTTTCTTGCTGGAGCCTACTCTGCAGGGCGTCCACCATACAGGAGTGGAATCACAGCAAGTCAGGACCGCATCTCCTTTTAAATTGCGTTTCCCTTCCATTCTGTCACTTGCATGTTGCGCATAGTTTTCCCATGCATTTCCTCATTTTACTACTTGCTTTATCAGCTAAAACAAACGCACATAGTTTCCCCATGTATTCCCTCGTTTTAGGAGTTGTTTTATCGGCCAAATATGACGTGAAAGGGTAGCCAATGTGCTAATATCCCTGCACAAAAGAAGGATACCCACCGCGTCTGAGTGCTCCGAGGTATTCTCGTATCCGGCTGGCTGTCGGAGTCCTCATCGGAGGCCTCTGATTTGCTGCTGTCGCCATCTCGCCTATCATCATGCAGAAAGTACCGCGTGGCTCTTGGCACGTAGGAGGGGTCTTCTTGCATAAGCTGAACGCAAATTCAGTACCCGCTGCATGTCCTTTTTGAATTTCATGGACACGAATGCACTTAGTGAACTCAAAGAACACATTCATTAGGAGGGATCGAAGCTTGAACGAACCCCACAAAGAGAAGAGCCAAAGCACGAGGGCTTCAGTTAGCTGTATTGGCCAAGGGGCCGAAGGCACCCGAAACCGCGTCAAAATGCATGCAATTACCCACTTGACCCAATGCACTCATATCCCTCTTCAATATACTCAAACCAATCCACCGCCCCCTCCCATTAACCAGAGTTTTTTGTGGCCCAAAATGGAAGCAAAGGAAGCAGGAGAGCTCACCTGCCATGTTGACTTTGGGCGGGCTCTGAATCCGTCCCCAGAAGATGCACTTCTGTGGTGTTTGCCCTCGTCCCTCGCCGCTTCATTTCCTGCAGTTTGTTCATTTTCCGGGGTCTTTGGAGACTCCTTGGAGGCCTTGGGGTCACTCGAAGCCGCAAGGGACGCCTCAGCAGCCCCAGCGGAAGACGGAGAGGCAGAAGTCGTGGCTTGAACTGCTGAGGCGGAGCCCACCGAGTCGCCGCCAGTCGCGGCTGCGTCACGAGTTGCCTCTTCTGCCTCTTCATCGCTTCCCGAGCTTACTAAGGATGCATGCAAACGCACGTCGGGAAATAAACGGAAATACGCAAGAATGAGCACCCTTGAAACAAATATGGGTGGCGGTAGCTGTTTGGGGGCGAGGCGAGAAACACGGGCCGGGAAAAGGGACGGTCCCGGCGCAGCAAACAACACCTGGGTTCTGAACCTGCATGTGCACTCCAAGGCTTCAAGTTAGGGCTTTACATCAGGATGTGGTTTACGATTACGTTTGGGTTTACACTTCAGCATGGACACGCATCCAGTGGGTGCAGTGTCTCACTCTCCGACTTGTCATCAAACACATCGCCCTCGTCTTCGTCCTGTGAAGACGCCCGGCGAAGATGCCGCGGATTGCCCATTTCACTCTGTTTATAAGATAGTTGTAAACGAAACAATGCTTATTTCAGAGCCAATGGCCACCGCTTTCCACTTTTCTGCACGCCCGCAGTTGCTGCAAGCTGCAGCTGAAATCAGCACGCGCAGCAAAGCCCTTAGGACGTGCGAACAGACCCTTCACCTCTTCTTCAGCCTAAATCTGAACGTAGGGGGACCGTTTCAGTTGCGCAGAAGGCGAAACTTCAGTCTATTACGCGAAAAGTTGATTGGCGATTAGGGGAAGACAATCACAACTGCACACTTACACCTTGTGGCTCTGGTGGGGACCTCCGCACAAAGCCTGCAGTAATTCTGAACATCTGAGGACTTAGCGACGGCGGCCTGCGTCCAAAGAGTTAAACGAAGCCCTGTGGGATAATACTGGTGCTTCCGCCAGCGCACCTCCAGAGTTAGAACGGCACCGCCTGCCTGATATAGAAATGTGCTGGATGTTTCTCTGAATGTTTTGCGCACTTACTGCAAGAGTTCCGAAGAAATGCATTCTAATTTAGCCCCTCAAAGGAAGCCGTGCTGGTGTGGTCGCAGCAGCATGCAAATAGCAGCTGCCGTACTTACCGCCAGTCTTTGGGCGGCGGCCCGGCAGATAGGCAGCGCCTGAATCTCTCACAAAAATTGATTCGAATGATCCAATTTGACATACGTGTGAAACGTTCTTCTTTTAATGAGCAGCAAACCACCAGACATGTCCCCTTTTTGACTGACATGTTCGCATGCCTCGCTGAGCGAAGCCTGGTCGAGGATGCACTGCCCTATGGATTCGAAACTCTTTGTTGTGCCATAATAAACTCAAATTGTCATTTCTGGCCACTTTAATATCCGAAGCCTTAAGATTTATGGCAGGTTCGGCTCTGTCCGCTGCTCATCAGCGAACTGGCCCACTGCTGCGGGACGCAGGGGCGATAATAATGGCTATGGCCAAGTCCCGTGCTAAGATACTGCATTGCCATTTTTGAGGAGACGGTGGCCTTTGCACACGTACAGCCTTTCACAGCATTGTCTACAATTGTACTGCAGTAAAAGCGCAGCACAGCATTGCACGGAAAGGGCCAATTGCACTCTTCGAACCTTACGTGTGGAGGGCATTCAGTTTCACTCGTAGCCCTCATGCGGGAAGGAGAAGGGCTGGTGAGTACGCGTAGAGTGTTCCCCAGTGCGGCAGGCGTGGCCTGCTTCTGACGGGTGCGGTGACAAACGAATCTGGCTTCTGCAATCTGACGCGGGGATTCGTTCCGTCGAAGGTATTCCGTCTGTCTGTGCACCATGCGCTTGAGAAGAGTGCGAGCTATAGCCCGGAAGACCGGGCTTGCGGCGTAGCAGTAAGCAGCCACTCGCGTAGCTAGCTTTTTATGGATACACTGGCAAACTGTGATAAGCTGCCTTCATGGGAAAGTCTGCGGGCACAAAAACCGCGTCCAATGATATGTATTCACTGTTGAGGTATGTAGAAGAGCAGTCCCAGAGGTCTGTTCCTCTGTCAAGACCTGCACAGTATTGCAGAGGTACTCCCAGATACAACACCGTGGCCTGCACAGTAAAGTTATGGGGCCACTACTACCAGCCACGGATGTGATGCTGCTAGCGTCAGCGCCCACGGATGAAATTCTACTAGCGGCAGGGTTTGCCACTGTTGCAGCGTCTCTTGCTCCTATAAACAAAGCAACTGTCAATGAGAGTTGACATAGATTTTGCACATAGGAGCACGCAGTATACCTTTCCTGATTTCTACTTATTGCGGTTTGTTGCTGATCCCCTCTAGGGTTATTTTTTCCCCACAACGGAGACGCAGAATTCTCCTACACCTCACGTGCAGCGTTGAAAATCTGCGCTCATGCAGCAAATGCACCGCTACATCGCGCCACCATACGTCGAATACGTACATACAGGAACTGTGAGCGACAACGACATGAAACGCTTCACCACGATTTGCCCCAAAGAGAGCGGCACAGTGTCAGTGACAGCCGTTCACTTACGTTTCTTTAGCTTTGGTTACCTCTCTCTTGTCGTCAGTATGTGTAACTTAAGTTCGCCTTCACGTTTGTTTGGTGCTTGACAGAAGTTTCTTGTTCTCACAGTATCGAAGTTTATTGCGTTCACATGTATTTTCTACTTGACAAAAATCATTAATTTTTCATATCCGACACCGGAATCATGCAACTGACAAGCGACTTTCTGGCACAGCTGGTTGGTCCGCTACTGCAACCTGAAAAAGAAGATTGATTCTCCCACTCAGAATCTTTTGCTTGTTTGCGTACAGCGTCAAGTGCTGCGACAGCATGCTGCGTTACTGATAGATTTCTCACTCAAGTTTTCTTTCTTTATAAAAAAATATTGAAAATTAAAAATAACTAAGTCTGTGACCTACAACACCTTGGTAGGAGGGCTTCTATAGAATTACGCGCTTCTCCCACCGAGGCGTTCTGCTCAGTTTAGGCGTTTTAGGACAAACCAAAGGTCGAGAGTGCCAACTTTCCAGACCTCAGGCATTACAAAGGGAGTATGAGACCAAATACACTGGCTTCTCTCTTCTCAGTTGTTTCAAACAAGCTTTTTGAAACAAAAGGTTGTTGCAATCGCTGGCGTTTTAGCCTTCAAACCTTTCAAAGCAACTGATTATGCTAAAGTTTCTTGATTGTGTGATTTTTCGTGGGCATTTGCAGTGGGCGCTTGTTCGGTATCCGCCTTTCCGAAGATTGTAGGGGAAAGGATGGCGAGATAGCCTCCTCCCACGGGTTTGAACTGCCACCACAGTATGCCAACTACAAACGAAAGTTCAATACTAACGAAGAATTGGCAAAGTCTCCACAAGGTAGGAACAACAGCACCAGCTGAGGGGTTATCAGCAGAAGTCAACACTACTTGCACATAAACTGTTTATCCATGTAGAGGCATCAGACGAGGTCTGCTTTTCAGCAGACCACAATCCTTATAGTCTGAGGCTGTGACACAATGTGAAATGCGCAAGGGTGTTTAGTGTATCAGTGCAAGCAAAGGCGCAGCAGCCATCTCCGCGCACGTCTTCTACTCGCGCTAAGCAGTTGCAGCAAATATTTTCTTCATAATTGAAGCGCAATATCGTGCCTTTGTGTAGAAAATGATTTGCCCCATTACGGCGTTGCGTCATCGTGTGCTCCACGCAGTGTTACCCATTGTTGCAGCGTGGAATCCTAGTTCGCTTCACACATGCTACAACTGTGCGTTGCTGCAGCATGGTATAATAACCCATTTGACCCTTAAAAAGTATTTGTAAAATAACAGAAAATATCAGCATAAGAAGGGAGAGGCTGTGAGCGACTGGAGGGGTACGCGTGGTGCGTGCCAGCTGGCGAGCCACACTGTCCCCACAGTTGCACTGGGACAAGACCAGAACGATGCAGCGGCTAAGCGTTAAATTTCCCACAGAAAAAGAATAAATTAATAAATAGCACCGTGAAACTAAGTAGTGCTCTTTCCTTCCCGTTACAACTGGCAAATGTGGTAAGGGAGCAGAGATTGGCCCAGTTTGTAATCATTCAGTAACAGTCCGCAGTAACTTCAGAAAAAGGAGAATTACGAAGAATTTTGTAATGTAGCTATAAGAAGCCCATAGTTAACTCCTTAAGGGTTTTTGAAACATTGATTCGAAGTCCGAACCCATTAATTTTTCCCCCAAAATGTGTCAGAACCCCATGCTTCTTGTCCGCTGCGCACACGAAGCCGACCGGGGCTGGCTCTCAGACGGCGTCTCCAAATCAGCACTGGAGAGGTTCAGAGCGTTTGAATTGTTTTTCTTCTTGATTTTTGAAACTTCGGCAAGCTTAACGTTTTCAAGCGAAAATGGTTCGTTCCTTCGCCTCCTTTGTCTTTTTCGCCAGTCTTGCAGCTGTGACTGCAGCTGCGAGCGGCCCGACGCCGGCGCTGGGTTCCTTCGGATATGAGGCTCAAACCGCCTCACAGGTTTCAGTTGATGTTCCTCTGGGCCAGCAGAAACATGAAGCAATTTTACGTAGACGCTCTAGGGGTGCTCGAGTGCTCCTGGCGACGTCTGCGCTAGCCGCCACACTAGCAATGGCCTTCCTCATCATGCACTGCTTCATGTTGCTAAAGAATTCCCAACATCGTGGCTCCCGCCTGCGCCGACTTTCGTCTGATGATGAAGGTGCATGCGAAGTAAGCCGTGGTGATTCAGGGATGAATAAGGTTCGCCGGCAGGTGGCCCAACGAATGCGAATCGACTCCAACGACCGCAGCTCATTGGGTCTTACGTTATGCTGCCGATTGCGAACCCGACGCTTTCGTTTGCCACAAGTAGATACAGATTGGCCAGTAGTGGCTTCGCCTGCTGCCGAGCTCGCCAATGGGGACAGACGGGGGGATGAGGCGTCGGATATCGAGGGACGAGGAGAAATGCTCGTCAGGTAGAGGCCGTAAATTCGCTGTATTTGCAGCAAGTGGGTCTTGTCAATGCAGCCCCTGCTTTGCATACAGGGAGCACGTGAAGGGCCTCCTTTACTCAATATTGAGTCTTGCTTTGCAAGCGTATATCCAGTGTTCCCTTGAGCTTCCTACGTTAAGAGTGCATGCGTATTGCAGCATGGTTTGCATGAGTGGTGGTTAAATGTAGGGATCACACTTATTCCTTTATCTTGCTGACTTCATGCGCCTCCATCGCTTTCTCGCCTATTCTCTTGCGCCTTGAGCTCGGCGTAACTTGCCTTGTCAACAATACAGTACTGCGGTTGCCTGATTACATGATCGGCGCACGCCCTTTTTTGGGACTGCTGCCATACGGTTTTGCTGGTATCCGCGGGAGATCGGTTCGCTGCTTGCATTTGCCTTCACCATGTTCAGGTGGTAAGTTCTGCATTGTAGGCTCAGATTGGTGCCTTTCCAGAGGAGCTTTCCGTATTCTTGGTTGTTTGTGAAGCCCGTTTGCCGCCTGCACTTGCTTTTGCCAGGTTGAGGAGGTGAGTTTTGCATTGCAGGCTCAGATTCGTGCGTTTCCAGAGGAGCGAGAGCGGCCTGCAAACCTCCCCAAACGCTCCAGGGTATTGTGGCGAGTTTTGCATGAGGTGTGCGTGATTGTTGGGAGCATGTCCCTTCGTTTAGATTATTGACGCCGCGATCATTCAGTTTTCGTTTTCTTGGTTGTTTGCTCCTTGGGCCTGGCGTGGCTCGTGTTGTCAATTGGACAGTTCTGTGTTCGTCAAATTACGGGGCGCGGCGCAACGCTTTTTTTGCGGATACTCCCAGGTGTGTACTGTGTCTCCGCGTGAAGCCCGTTTGCCGCCTGCACTTGCTTTTGCCAGGTGGTGAGTTTTGCATTGCAGGCTCAGATTCGTGCGTTTCCAGAGGAGCGAGAGCGGCCTGCATACCTTCCCAAACGCTCCAGGGTATTGTGGCGAGTTTTGCATGAGGCGTGCGTGATTGTTGGGAGCATGTCCCTTCGTTTAAATTGTTGACGCCGCGATCATTCAGTTTTCGTTTTCTCGGTTGTTTGCTCCTTGGGCCTGGCGTGGCTCGTGTTGTCAACTGGACATTTCTGTGGTCATCAAATTACGGGGCGCGGCGCAACGCTTTTCTTGCGGATACTCCCAGGTGTGTTCTGTGTCTCCGCGTGAAGCCCGTTTGCCGCCTGCATTTGCTTTTGCCAGGAAGAGGTGGTGAGTTTTGCATTGCAGGCTCAGATTCGTGCGTTTCCAGAGGAGCGAGAGCGGCCTGCATACTTCCCCAAACGCTCCAGGGTATTGTGGCGAGTTTTGCATGAGGTGTGCGTGATTGTGGGGAGCATGTCCATTCGTTTAGATTGTTGACGCCGCGATCATTCAGTTTTCGTTTTCTTGGTTGTTTGCTCCTTGGGCCTGGCGTGGCTCGTGTTGTCAACTGGACAGTTCTGTGTTCGTCAAGTTACGGGGCGCGGCGCAGCGCTTTTCTCGCGGATACTCCCAGGTGTGTTCTGTGTTTCCGCATGAAGCCCGTTTGCCGCCTGCACTTGCTTTTGCCAGGCTGAGGAGGTGAGTTTTGCATTGCAGGCTCAGATTCGTGCGTTTCCAGAGGAGCGAGAGCGGCCTGCAAACCCCCCCACAAACGCTCCAGGGTATTGTGGCGAGTTTTGCATGAGGTGTGCGTGATTGTTGGGAGCGTATCGATTCGTTTGGATTGTTGGAAGAATGTCCATTCATATAGATTATTGGCCGTGTGCCGTTTTAGTCGCGCAGATGTTAGCATGGCGTTTTCTGGACTCTTTCTACACGTTTTGCGTGTTTTCACGTGAGGACAGTTCTATGCCTTCATTTATTCTTTCCAAGCGGGGGATTTGAGTTCTGCACTGCAGGCTCAGATTCATCTCTTTCCGGAGGAGTGGGATCGGTTCGCCTACCTGCCCAAAAGTTTTGGAGTGTTGTGGCAAGATTCGCGTGAGATGTTCATTGCTACAGGGAGTCCGTTAATTGTGCCTTCATTTATTCTTTCCAAGCGGGGGATTTGAGTTCTGCACTGCAGGCTCAGATTCATCTCTTTCCGGAGGAGTGGGATCGGTTCGCGTACCTGCCCAAAAGTTTTGGAGTGCTGTGGCAAGATTCGCGTGAGATGTTCATTGCTACAGGGAGTCCGTTAATTGTTTTATGTTGCTAATGCTACGCGCGTTCGCTTCATGCTGTTAATGCTATGCGCGTTCGCTTCTTTTCCGTATGTTCTCATGCCTCGTGCTAGTTACTTTGGCAACGGGGCATCAATGCTCTGTGCCTCTGCGTGAGGCCGGTCTCCCGCGTTCATTCATTTCTTCCAGGCTGAGGGAGTGTGTTTTCAACTGCGAGCTCAGACTTGTGTCTTCATAAGAACGAGAGCGGCTTGCTTGCTTCGCGAGAAGCTTCAGGGGTCCATGGCGAGACTAGCACAGCTTATGTGTAGTTGCAGGGAGTACGCCTTGTTTAGTGGTGCTTAGCGTTTTGTGCAAATCATACACGGCATGAACCTGCAGGCTTGCTGCTTGTTCTGTGAGACGGTGGAGTGTGGTGAATAGGAGGCTACCGATATGCACGCTGCGGCTGAGTGGCATGCGAGAGCTGAATGAAGGGCGCTTTTCCTGCTTCGCGACATTCGTCTTTGCGACAGGAGTCTCCTGATCATGGTTTCCAAGTTGCAGGTGAAAGCATTCTTTTGCATACGAGTGACTTGTTGAGGTTTCCTGCTGACAGAGCTTGCAGGCTTCCCGTTTCGTGCAATATTGATTATAGGCCCATGCATTCGATTAAGCTTTCAGTGGTGTTGGAGTCGGTTGAGTTTCACAACTTGGTGCTGGTGGGGAAAAGACGTGTGGAAGTCACACACAGCTGCTACGCGCTAACATGCGTGCGTGGCACGCTGTGTTGCGCATGCTCCAGTTGCACAGTGAAGTCAAGGAGAAAATGCTGCAGTTGATTGCATCATGCGTACATCGGTTTTTTCCTTTTGAGAACAGTCTATTGCCGCTGCGGCAGCAATGTAGTGCGTGTCAGACACGTTTGTTGTTCCCCAGGTAGTGCGTCCATACGTGGCTCTGATTTGAAGAATCGGTGGATCTTTTAAGGATGGCGTTTGTGATTGCGCGGGATGAGGCCGTGCAGCACTTCAGCTAGAGGTGGCGCGCATCTAAGATACCAGCTATGGGCCCTGGCATCTGGTTACTTCTCATGGGGTTTTGGATGATTCTGCACAGCTTGTTGGCGCACGCAGCAGTGGCAGTGGTTGGTAGTGCTGCAGGGTTTGATGGGCTGGCGACGTCGTGGGGTAGTGACTGCTGGCTTGCTGTCATTCGTCGCCTCAGACAGTGCGTTGATATCACAATTTGGCAACGGAATATATCCGAAAGCGGCTCATGATTGCTTTTAATATGCACGGCTCAGTCAAGCTGGCCTGCTTGGTACAGTGGTACCCATGGGCGGGAGTGGTTCGCCACTTGCTGAGAAGAATATGCATGACTTAGGAAGTGCGCAGCAGTCCCCTTCTTTCCTGCCATTGTAGCTGTCCGCAATCCGTCACTGCTTTAATTGAAGGCACTGCCAAGCTCACGGACAAAAACAATGGGGCAGTTGCTAGCTAAGCAAATGATGCGCGTGTGTTTTAGCACTCGTCGGCCCTTAGAGGACTGCGTAAGCAGTCACGAATTCGGGAAATTCACATAGTGAAGGTACGGGCCACTTTTTCGCTGTAAGTAGTGCAGGGTTTAGGATGGTGCGTATAGAGTAGCAGTACAGCGTGCGGCGCTGTGGCAGAGATGGCACTGCTGGTATAGGAAGTGCGTCTACAGAATTTGCTAGCTCATCACCAAAATAAGTTGGAAAGGTACTGCAGGCTGCCGAATTGATGGGACAAGACGGCGGTGGGACAGCGCGCTCCTCGTACCAGTGGGGCGGGCCGCCAGTTAAGTCTACAGGGAAAAGTGCCGATCTAGTCTTTTGGCAAGAGAGCCATCGGCGTACTTGCAGAGAAACAGTACACCATGCGGTACTGCTACTCTTGCCACTGTGGTGTTGTAGGAAGTGCGCCAGTAGAGTGTGCCGGCCCAGCATGTAATTGCTCTAGTTCGTTGTGAGGCAGACAATGGAAGGAAGTAGCTGCAACAGGGTGCTTCTTTGGTGATCTAAGTTGATAAGCATGCGTCCACCGGTCCAGGTCTTCTTAACTGCCGCTACTGCCACTGGCTAGCGCAGCAGCACAGTGTACATCACTAACAACTATTTGCGTAGCCGCATTTATTTGATTTGTTCGCATGCTGCAGGCAGTGCGTTAATGCCGCGATGCGGCTATCTCTGCTGTTCAGGTGCCTGCCCAGGACGGATCTCTGGGATCTTATAATGATCGAGTTCCATGCCGAGTAAACTACTGTTTCTTCTAGCGAGTGCGTTTGAAACGGTGCCGCACGCCGATTTGCAAAATGCAGGCAAAGCCGTGCACAACTATCCAGGACGCGAATGGTCCAGCATTGCCACTTCGGAATGCACAAGCAACCAGGTTTTCTAATAAATAATTGTTGAACTCATGGAACATGTGATAGGAGGAGCACAAGCCTAACGCACTTGGGGCAGAAAGTGTGTCTGGCAGAAAACCGACAGCAACGCATTTCCATTTCTGCTTACTTTACTGCTTGGGGCGTTGCTCTGCTCATGGAACTTGGGCTTAGAAACTTTGGTCTTATCTGCACTTAACTGACTTGGTCACCAACATGCTCCAGGCGGTGCGTCTGCGCTTTTGCCAGGCGAAACGGGCGTATGCCGGCTGAAATAAGTAGGCTACTGTCAAACAGAAATAGTGGTTGCTGCTTTGGGGTATTTCTCCGCAGAGGTAGCGAGGAGAAAACAGAGGAACTCGAGATTGGATCGAAACAGAGGGTGTGTTGGATTTCTTGCTTTAATATTGTTTGTAAATGAAATGCCTTGTGGGGACTGGACACCTTCTTCTAATTTTTGGATCGCCATTTCGATGTGCCAGGATGTGGGTCGCCTGCCGGCTGCCTCTGGGCAGGAGGTTTGCTTGTATCTACGTAGCTGGGCTCATTGTAATAGGAATGTAATTGTGGAGCTAAGCATATCTGAGTGTCTGCTGCGGTGGGGTCGGCAAACATGGACCAGCAAGTGCGCAGGACATCTCCATGATGAAATGCGGTGCATCGTACAGGGAATTTGACGCCTAGCGCTTCGCCACGTTTTTCAGCTTTTCCCGTTTTCTTAGCCTTTCATTTCCTAGGCAGTGAGTTGGTGGGCTGTGTGAGTACAGGGCCGACGCTGCCCTCCAGAAGCAGTGGCAGTCAGAGCACAGTGGCAGCACTGGAGCAAATCGGTTTTTGCAGTAAGACGGCCAGAAAGTCTTTTAGGCGCCATCTATACTGTCGCTGCTACTGCTACAATAGATGCTTGCCGATAGAGCAGGACAAACTTTCATATATCCGAACCTCAGTGTTGGATTATGTGGAATGATCAGATGGTATGTTAGTTTTTCGGCAAACTCATCTCTAGGGGCCGTAAAGGGAAAGCAAAATACCTCTAAGGCAAATTGGATCACTGTCAAAACAGGACGTGTGTATATTTTCAGTGTTAGTTGCTTTGAACGTTTAAGAAGCTTGAGTTCAGGGTGCGTTAGTGAGCACCTTTGTGATTTGGACTGTAGTGATATGCCCAGTGGAAATGCGGAGCCACTAAAAGAAGTTAATGTTGCTCGACACAGGCAGTATGCTTGGACACTTGATGAGTAGAGCAAGTGCCACGCTGCGTCACTGGTACCTAGGGCCATCCCCTACGGAGGCCCCTGAATGGCTTTTGGCACTCAGTTGGCCATACCGGGTACGAGGGTTGAGGTTTTAGAGCCTAGGACTGAGGGTTTAGGGTTTAGGGTTAAGGGTTTACTAGGTATCCTCCGTTGAAATGCTGGCCAAAAGTACGTTTGATTACTCAGCAGAAGAGAGCATACTCCTGATGCAGTTCGTACGTTTGCCGCGCCGGGATATTGCGTGTCCACTAGGTGTTCTTGGCATTCACTTGCGTGGTTAGGCGACGAGCTCATAAATTACCGGCCGCAGAGTCTGTGGTTTACTAGTGATGGATATTGGCATGGCTTAGCGAGTGTGTTTCCTGTAACTCGTTGTCCTACAAGACGTTGAAAGGATTGCGTTTTCGGGGCGGAGGATTTTTTTGCGGAGTTACGATTAAGCACTGATAATGTGCAAGTTGATGGCGCAGGAAGTGAGTGTAACAACATGGCCTTTTGAAGGCAGAGAATGTTTCGCCGAGGCCCCATTGAATACGTGAGAGGAACTCTTAGCGTGCTCAATGCTGTGCAAGAAGCCACCGTGCTTTATGAGTTTAGTATGTACGTTCGTACGGGCCGTTTAGTGGCCAACTATGTTAATCAATCGTTGCTTTTGACGGAAGACTGCCAAAACACCCATCAGCTCACCGGCGGTGCTTTGTTGTTGGGAGTGAGCTGGCAGTACCCAGCCACTAGCAGCGCTGTGTTATAACCGCTTGCGTTACTATTATCTCTTCAACATCCCCGTTTCGCCTGGCATGCGTCTTGACCACTTGCGACGCTGCGCTGTTATTGGTTCGCTATCGTGTAGATTGTGCGTCTTACGCAAACCTACTACGAAACCTGTCTGGGCAGCGCCGCTTCAACCTGCGTTTGAGGCATGAATCTACGTTGCTTGGGATACCAAACAGAGTGTAGGTGAAGCGAGCTAGATTTTACGCCGGCGATCTTCTCAGCATCTACTGAACCCCATCAAGGCTTTGAGCCAAGGCGGTTTACGGAAGGACATTTTTGACGATAGGCCGTGCGCGATTTGGCTCTTTTAGATCGGCATGTGATGCGAAAATGTGTAGCGATGAACAGCGCGTTGGTAGCTCATACTCTGTTTCGTAATGTTGGAGGGCTTCGAAGCACACGCCACGTGGACATGCAACTAGCTGCAAGATGACCAGACTCTCCATGTGACATAAGTTTGCACTTTCGCATCGCGAATGAGGCGACAGCAGAGAGGCTTTGCTCCTTTTAAACGTGCGTAGTTCAATCCGCTGACGTTTCGAAAAGGGAACTGTTCATTTCTTTGCGCTGCACTGCTAGAGCATATTGCATTTCTTAGACAGTGCGCAGGCTCCCACTAACAGATATAAGAGGGTTAAGAGTCAGCCATATGCACGCTGCTAGCTAAAAAGGCAGGACATGGAACTACACAGTGCCGGCGTGCGGTGACTGAGGCAAAGCTGCATAAAGTGGTAAATTTTGATGTCGTAGGAAGTTCGTTTCCACAAGGTCTAAATCCAAGAATAGCATACATGCTGGTGTGCGCCACTTGGTAGCCGGAGGCCGTTCAGTGGGCTTTATTCCGTTGCCTGCGGATACTGACGGCAATTATCTTGACCGAAGTAGCCCACGAATATTCGGCGTTTCTACGCGTTGCACGGCGATTACCTCTGCACTGTTTTCTGTCTAGAATGGAGTTAGCCAGTAACCAGTGCTGCGTTGACATTATAGAGAGTTCGTTTCCGAATAGAAGCTAATCAGGCCTGCTCTTAGTATTTTTCTGCAGCATGCGCAGTACGTGCTTTTCGGACGTGAACCATGAAAAGCAACTGGGGAAACTTATTTCGTATGGAACACTTTTCGGACGTGAACCATGAAAAGCAACTGGGGAAACTTATTTCGTGTGGAACAGTCAGTGCGTGTGCCATTTGATGCATTGCGTGGTGGCGATGGAACATTTTTGTTCGGCAGACGATTTGCCAACAGCCAGCAGAGCAGGCCCTTGAGCACTCCCGTAGATGCTTGTCCACATCTAATGCACCTTGATTCTTGGTGCGGCATGAGCTATTTGTTGCTGAACGTGTTGAGTGCACCAGGTTTGTTCGGATGGTGAATTGATGCGGAGGCGAACCTCCTGTTCCGCAGTTCCTGGGTGCAGTCAGCTCTGACGTCAACAGAACAAGCGCGAGCTACATTCACATGTTATAGCACGTGAGCTCGATCAATAGCTAGCTGACGAAGCACCTAGATGCTACATTGATGGTTGTCTAACAGGTACTGGCATGGCAGTTTGTTAGTTTCTTTCACCTTGACTACAGGCGCATGTTTTTGTTGGAACAGGAAGTACGCCCAAGGAAAAGAATTGCACACTTTCCAGCACATGCTGGTACTACACTGCATGCGTTTTGGTGCTGAGTAGCTTTGTGTTAAAAGATTATTTTGTCTGTGCCCGTTAAAGGAAAAGAATTGGACACTTTCCAGCACATTTTGGTACTACACTGCATGCATTTTGGTGCTGAGTAGCCTTGTTTAATAGATTATTTTGTCCGTGCCCGTTACATGAGTTCCTGATTTGCCTTGTACTTGTCCGTATGAAATGCCTACATTTTCCCAAAGACTATTCCTTGTTTTGTTCCCGAAACGAATAAAACAAATTGCTCTTCCAGGGAGACCTAATGAGGACAATAAAAATTCGAGAGCTTTGCATACGAAATTAGCAAATATTAATATATTAAGTGTTTGATGCTCAGATACGTGATACTCAAACAATGTCATGAATTACACTGCGTAGGAGGTAAGTTCTGGAGACTGATTGCATTGCACGTTTCGGCATCTCCGCGATACCTGCTTGTAAGGAACTGCGGTAGGTTTTTGACATTACACTGCAACGTACGCAACAAGGCAACGCCACCATTTCCATAGCTGAGTGGAATATGCGGAGGTGTGCAGCTGAGCTGCGTTGTGACACAGACAGTGGGCTTGTACTCAAATCCTGCTTGTGGCAGTTGCATCTTGCCAGGCAGCTTCAACAATGTTTTGCCTTTCGGCCGAATTCGCAAGACCCTGACTTGTAACTCGGCTGGCTGAATTGTTAGTTGTACTGTTGAAACAGATCGTGCGCCGAAGAAATAGAATGCTTGATGTAGATGAATCACCGATAGCCACTACTAGTATTCTTATCTGCTTGCTGACTGCATCCAAGGCAAGCCCGCATGACAGCGGTGACTTGAGCGTGTATGAATTACGAAGAGAGTAAGTTTGCATGCGCCCGTATCATTCCACTACACTTGCATCCGAGAGAAACGCCCCATGCAGTGGCAGGAGGCTTATTTTTGCAGCGTGAGTAAGGCTGTGGGATCTGATGGCATGAACCAGCTGGTGCGTAAAAAATTCATGGATATAATGGCGTGTACTCAGTGCTTTGTCATGGGCCTGGATAATAACGGATTGCTTCTGTTGGAAGCACACTTGCGGGATGCAGGCAGTGGGTGTCGTTAAATATATTCCAGTTGCACGAGGTAGATGATCTCACAATCTCCTCGGCTGAGAAGCTTTGACAAGCATTAACAACCGTCTACTTTAGAAATGACGCAAACCTTTAAGCATGTACGTTTCTGTCAGGCGGCACATCGTCGTTTAGGTGGCTCAGTGAAAGTAGTTGGGAAGACCGCGAAGGCTTTTTTTTCTTGGCAAGGAATGATACCGTTTAGCGCGTGCGTTTGGTGTCTCTACCCCTCCCCGCATTTCACCTTCCACCCTGAACGGCTGAACGCACTTGGCAGGCTTTTCTGAGTGTCATTGCCTTCACATGATCATTCCTGGGGGATCTGAGCCAGCTTGTGCGTCGGACTTGAGTATCTCCTGGCGGACCCCTGTATCAAACAAGTGGGGTAGATGCGATTTATCAAGTGGAACACAGGCCATGGCTGTGCTAGAAAGGAGTTTTTCTCTCAGGCGGTGCGCTGATGTTGCTCGGCAGTGTTCAACGTAACAGTGACTAGTTCCAGCGTGCTGTTTTTGACGGCGCAGCGCAACAGGGGAACGCTATTGCTGTTGAAGGGGTTTGTTAATTTAGGATGTGAGATTGTATTCAGAGAGCATTTTGGAAAGCCCAAAGAGACCAGTTGCTCGTTGCTTTCTATGGTGTCCGACGGAGGTAATGAAAACGATTTACACAGCTTGCGGCTTGAACTCATACTTCTGCGTAGGCAAAAACACACAATGCGAATCGGCAGGCGAAGCCCCGCATTGCTTTCTCGGGAATTTATTCGCTCTTACTCAGATGGTGCGCTTTTGTTCTTGTGCCGCCCATTATATAGTGCGCCCAGTAGCATCAAGGATGGCACTGCAAAAAGACTGGCAGATGGGCGAAAATCTGAGTTGTTGGCTTTGCCTGTCTCATGCCACAAAGTGCTGTTTGGTCAGTGCCTACTTGCACGGTTGGGCATTCTTGCTTTGCTTAGATTGTACGCTTACGGCTATACTGAATGTGATTTTATCATGCCGTTTCGAGAAAAATGAATTGTTCTTTCGAACACCATAAGCACCGAAACGGCATGACAGTGGAAGAAGGCCTACTTGCATTTTGCGTGCCTGTGGGAGCGCAGCATTACAGTTCTGAAGATTTGTCTTCTAATAAATTCATGCCTTGAAGGAAGCGTATGTGGGTGTTAGTTACTCGATACTAGTGGAATGAAGAACCTGCGCAGAAATTAATTGCAACATTGGCTGGTGGCAGTAACCTTAGCACTGCATCATCTATGTGCATGGCGCTTACCAGCCTGCATCGGAGGTCAGGACAACACGGCAACGTTTTTGCGCCGCTCAATGAGCCGAGGGGTTACTGCGACAGAATTGGCCAAACTTTTTGAAAGCCTGTGAGCCTTTTTTTATAGACCGCAAATGCGATGCGTTGTTCACATGCTCATACTGGGGATCCAGCAAGTAGTAATTGAGTCTTTGAAAAGTAGTAATAACATCCTCGTTCTAAATGTGATAAGCAAAGAAGAGGCATATCAAGCCTAGACGGTCTGCGAAGTGCAGGAATGGCGAGCGCGGCATGCGAGTTTTGTAGTGCAACGCCTGTTGCCTGTGTTGCATTCCGGACGTTTTCAACTGCACATTCCGCCTTTGAGTGTGGCAGGCTGGTTTTGGTTCTGAATAGAAAATGAGCAAGATGGGTTCTAGGCGATAGTGCGGTCGAGGTCCAACGTTTCAACGGGGTAAGACGGATTCAAGTATGGCATATGACATAATGGAATTGTGTTGCGTACTATGCCAAAGAAACATGCTTGGGACGTTGGCAAAACGATGACAAATCAAACGCATGGTGTCATTGAACCTACACGGCGGTGATGTGCTCAGCACAGCAAGCATAAGTCTTACCGGTATAGACAGTGGGTCTGGCATGATAAAGGGGCCACTAATTGCTGGTCCAGCAACGTTGAAGTGGCGTGCGTCACTCTAAAAAGCCATTTGCGCAGTAGCCACTATGATGGCACTAAGCGGTAGTGCCTTTCTGTAGAGCGGAAAAGGAAAATTGATGAAGCCTGGTCGGTTTGTAAAGCTGGAAAGGAGCACGAGTATATTAATGCATGACACTGGATCAGAATGCGCTCATGATAATGGCTTGGCCTATGCAGCGGTGAAAAGAGATGAAACGCTCGTTCTCTATTTGGAGACAGGAACGGTGAAAGTGTTTTTGTAGTTAGAAGCTCCTAGTTTGACTCCCAGCCCTTCAACGCTTGCTTGCCCGTTATAAAGCTCATGGGAACATGACAGTCTATTCAGTTGAGGACAAACATCTAGTTCGTGCGTTCTTCGTTATACGTCTTTATTTTTAGAGCTTGATTGAGACTGAGCAAGCGTTCAAATCCAAGGTCAGAGCCGTGGAAGGAGCTTGAGAGTGTGCTGGGATGACTGCAAGGCTTCTAGGTTGCTGTATCTTGGGGCATCTGCCTGATGAGCATTGGTGCAAGTGTGTGTATGGCGCTTGCCGGTCTGGTAAGAAGTTCAGGACGACATGTCAACGCTTTTGCGCTACTCAGTGAGCCGAGCGGTTACTGCGACAGAATTAGCCGAACTTTTTGAAAGCCTGTGAGCCTTTTTTTCTAGACCGCAAGTGCGATGCGTTGTTCACATGCTCGTACTGGGGAACCAGCAAGTAGTAATTGAGTTTTTAAAAAGTAATAATAACATCCTCGTTTTAAATGTGATAAGCAAAGAAGAGGCATATCAAGCCTAGACGGTCTGCGAAGTGCAGGAATGGCGAACGCGGCATGCAAGTTTTGTAGTGTAACACCTGTTGCTTATGGCGCATGCCGGAAATTTTGCATTTTCCGCCCTTGTGTGTGGCAGGCTGGTTTTGGTTTTGAATAGAAAATGATGTGCTTTAAGCGAACATGTGCCTTTGATTTTGCTCTGACGGGCTCTGAGGCCACGCCAGTGGCGTACGTTGATGCTGCTACACTGCATATGCTGGACGGATTGAAAGAGTGGATCGAGGATTAACGTTGCAACGGGGTAAAGAGGATGCAGGTATGGCATATGGCATAGTGGAGTTGTGTTGTGTACTGCGCCAAAGAGACAAGCTTGGGTCGCATGGCGTTCCTGAAGCTACATGGCGGTTAAGTGCGCAGCATATCTAGAATAAGTCTTCTAATCGGGATAGTCAGTGGGTCTGGCATGGCGGAGGGGCCACTAATAGCTGGTCCAGCGCCGTTAAAGTGGCGGCTGTCACCCTACGGGCCAGTTGCACAGTAGCCACTATGATGACACTAATTGGTGGCACCTTTCTTTGGAGCGGAAAAGGAAAATTGAAGAAGCTTTGTTGGCTTGTAAAGCTGGAAAGGAGGTTGACTTGTAAAGCTGGAAAGGAGAACCGGTTCATTAATGTATGATACTAAATCAGAGTTCGTTCATGAAAATGGTTTGAGCTATGCAGCTGCGGCAAGAGGTGTTAAAAATCATTTTCCATTCAGATGATTTTCCATTCAGAGACAAAAAAAAGGTGAAAGCGGTTTTGGCATTAGAAGCTTCGAGTTTGACTTTCAGACCTCCAACGCTTACTTGCCCTCTGAAAAGCTCATGGGGGCATGACGGTCTATTCCGCTGAGGGCAAATGTCCAGCTCGTACGTTCTTAAAGTTTGATTGAGACTGAGCAGCGATAAACTCCAAGTGCAGAGCCGAAGAAGAAGCTTTTGAGTGTGCTGCGATGACTGTCACGCTTCTAGCGTGCTACATCTTCGTTACTGGGCATCTACCTGATGAAATGCGCCACGTGCGTTGGCGTTTTGGGGCGATTGCGTTTTCGGTATCCTTGCGCAAGAGTATAGAGTCTAAAATCGTCACCGCATGTGGCTCAGACCGTGAGGTTTTTGTCATCCTTGGAAAGACAGATTTTCTCTTCAGATTGCTTGCTCAAGTGCGTGCCAAAGGGTTATTTTACACGGAAAATGGTAAATGAGTGGTTTGGGCGATAGAGTGTAAGTCCATAGCCCAAGCACTGGCTAGTTATTTGGTTTAGTGGATATGCACCAGCGTGAAGAAGCAATGATCGCGCTCTACAGGATGCCACTTAATACAGCTAGTGCGTCTCGGCACCAGATTTGTGCACTTAGTCATATATATGTTTAGATGCAATTGCCTGATTTGAATTCATGCGTGTCAGCGTCCCCTGAGTCATTGTCGCACCGCGCAGTTTGTGCGTAGAGAAGAAACATATATGCAGCCAGAGTTGCCTGTGCCAGCTTGTGCTCGGCGAAGGGAAAAATTGTGCAGCGACGGAACGGCTTTGACAGTGGGCTTAACTTACATGTGTGGCTAAGGGGGTAGGTCGAGGATTTTCGACGGGAAGGATTTTTTGTTCCAGAAGGCAATTCCTTCGGTGCAAATAATGTATGTAAAAATGTATCAAATTACGCAGGATGATAGCATGGAGTTGTTGTGGATGAAACAGAAAGTTAGTCGAGCTCACTCACAAGACATGCTGGTTCTCCAAGCACTAGCGAGCGTTCAGAACATAGGAGGAACACTAACTGTGCGAGAGGATGGCGACATACTGACCAGGCCGTGAGTTCTATACCTCAAGGCTAGCACGCTCGCAGGCCTGATACCTTCTTACGGATATCCGTTTTGCACGTAGCATGCTTTGCATGTGTTAGTAACCTCGCTCGCACCATATTGAGCAGGTTGTGCGTTAGGGATGAGAGGCCTTTCATGCACGCAGAGCTGAATCATTGAGATGGCCTGATGGAGTTCATGCAAGTGGTGGTGTCGGACTGGGACGATGGATCATGACGATTGCAGGAAGTGCGTCTACAGTCCCTTTTGCTTTGAATGGAGCGCTTGCGCCTCGTTGGATGCGTATAATGTAAAATTTTAATTCGCGGGAGAAGTTCCTTGGGCTTCGAAAGCTTGCATTCGTATGTTTCAGTTCGTGTGTTTCGAATCATGCGAGTTTCTCACTTCTCTTTGGTAGCCACATTGTGAACGAAGAGAGCTATTGCACTACGTGCACATGGCATCCCTAATGAAGCTCTGTACGGCCAAGACAATGGCGGTGTTGGTGGGCAAAACGGCTGGGACTTCAGCGATAGTTCATTCGCAGGTATGCTAAAGCCAAGCGCTTTTGAGCAGTTTGTACGTCTTTTCATAGCCTGAGCGTGTTTTCTGCCATCAGACCACAGCAGTCCTGTCACATTGTGGAAAGACCCTTAATAGCTGCGCCTTAACGCATTTGGAGGAGAACCAGATAAACCGTGATTTGATGAGCATTTCGCTCCTAATCTCTACCCTCTGAAGCTTATATTTTTTCATTGCATTTTTGGTTTACAAACAATCACATTTTTTAACCTAATAAACCGTATTAAGCAATAACAATAATAGCATGTCAAAAAAGTGTGTATGGAGAGACTGGTGCAGAGTGTAAGCATACGGCGTGCGTAGAAAATTTTTTTATGGGCTGGAAGAGGCTACAGTCTGCTAAGCATAGCATCTGTGGCTGAGTCCGGACTTCTCAGGCTGTACGGACTTAGACCACATTTGCAGTGCTGACGAAAAGCATTGGTGGACGTAATGGGTGGGATTATGCAGAAGTATGAGCTCTTGGATTCACGTCGGGAAATATGCTGAGTAGGGTTAAAGACTCTGCAAAGAGACCATATGTTGACGGCAAATACATTGCAGAAGGGTGCACAGCTGCACTCTAGTTAGTCTCAAGACGGCGTTTAGCAGTGATGCGGCCAGTTTGGGATGCATTTGTTGTCTACAGATGGTGCGTTTGCAGAACGCGCAGCACAAGCATGCATTGATGTAAACAAAAAGCAGCTTCAGTGGCACATGAAGGGCAGAATGAATTGCAGTGCTGCGTAGCCACGGAAATACGTGTGGGATGCTAATAATGCAATACCCAAGGACGTGAGTGGACTGGGTTTCCTCAGGAAGAGAAATCTTTGTGAATCTCTGAAACGGTAATGGGCGCGCCATGTATCGCGATTGCCAGTCAGAGCATACAGTGCAGCATTTCAGGCGCAGCACGTATGGTCCAGCAAGTATGTTTGTGAAGCTGCTTTCCGGATCGTATTTGTTACGTTTGATATGCCCGCATCATAGTCTCCACGTTTACGATGCGGCGAACAAGCAAAGCCACGGTGCTAACAAACATGGTACAGGCAGTGCGTTCGCCCATCCTAAAACAGTGCTATCTACAGATATGCCTTCATCGAAGCATCCATTGTCGATTTTAGTCAGATGCGTGTAAGAGTGGTCCTAGCAACTTTCAGAGATATCAAACGGTATGCTCACAAATTTCGAAGGGTCCGTGTACAACAGACGGTTGTAGTGGCTCGATGCTTCTACATGTTGCTCAGGCAGTAAGTTGCGTTTTTATCTTGCCTACCTCGCATGCATGCACACATGCTCGCAGGAAACAAAGGCAGGATAACCAGCGCAAATCAAGGGCAGCAAAGTAGTGCAGCTGTTGCGGAGCTGAAATCATATGCTTACAGACGGTAAGTTACTATGTTCCCTGTAGAGTGAGCGAATGAATACTGCGAATAAAAGTAGCCTCCTGCCTCTCGTTGAACAATGAATCGCGTGTCTTTTACGTTTGCTCCACTTGGCTTGTGTGCAGACGTTTTGCGGTGTCAAGGGTGTTAATATCGGATATGATGGAGAGAAATGCAATCATGCGAAGGTAATTTTCCTCAGCAAGTGAGTCAATTGCTGCCGTCGTTTTGTGGCGCAGCGTCGTATTCCGGAACTCATTGAGCCAGGCTGCGTAGTGCTGCTTGGCAAAGCGTGTAGCAGCTCTGTGCATTTAAATTATTCATTTGCATACTGTTGGTGCGTAAGAAACACATTATGTAACGCTCTATGGCGTGAGTTGGCATCTCTTGTCCAGGGAGTATGCTGACTAATGAGTGGTATGGCTTCATTTTTGTGCTGTGGCAGATCGAGATTGCATGCGTTGCTAAAATTGAATGCGTTTTTGTATGCATATCCGCCTGATGTGCAAGGTCGCTGATATGCTGATTGTGTGTTGCGGGAAAGCATTTGGATGAAAGTTGAACGGCGGGAGATATCTCGGTCAACCAATCATGCGACAAAGGTCGTACGCCTGACTTTGACTGTCGACGTAGTTTTCCGCTACTGTATTCAAAAGAATTTGTGTCAAAATAATTGCCTTCTTGAAGGATAGCGCACATTTGGATTAGGTACATTACAAACTCTATCTTTAATTTTACTGTTTGGGTTTTCGAAGGTCGTACGCCCGTGCTTTCCTATCGCCAACAGAACAGATTTGCGCAAAAAGAAGAAATCGGAGGCCGCTAGAGTCTGCATACAACTGGGTTTTTTGAAGCGAAAGACGCATGCTACCCACATTGGCAATATTTGGCTGTGGCTGGACTTCAAATGAGACGACTTCGAGGGTGAGCGCTCACTTTGGGGCGTTTGGGCTACGCAGATTGTAAGTTTGATGCCGTTGAGCTGCGCCACTGATGTCGTTGCCCCAGTGCGCCAAAAAGATGTCGTAACTGACGAATGTCTTTGTGTGCCGCCCAGATCTGGAAGCATGCGAACTTTTTGCCTGTTTTGCGAACGTATATGGGTAGTGATTGTATTACGCAGCTCACGACTTCTGCAAGAATGCCCACATCCGAGTCAGCCTTTGCACTATTGAAATTCCGTGTGAAAGCTTAAGCCCCACAGTCCCAGTACGGAGTTTATTTATTTGAATGAGCAATAGATGCATTTCAGGCTTTCCTGTGATACCGACCTGTGGCTTGGGGTTTGCCAAGAACTGTTTGTGCATCTCTCCTTCGGTGAGCATGCTTTTTTCTCTCAACAGATGGTGAGTCTACTGCTATTAGTGGCTGTTTGGCGTCGCTAGCGATTTGCTTCATATTGGGAAAGTTAGTGGCTCCGGTTAGTTGCTTGGGACTATTCCTCTGTCTGCATATTGGGTTTTGTTGAGGCGGGGAGCTTGTGACGTTTCTTTGACATTACTTTCCAATGCTGCGAGATATGTGCGCTACGACAATGTTTGTTGGGCGGATGAGGTCTGGTTGAACTTCAGATGCTGCTCCCAGGAAGACGCATCCATTGGGTCGGCGAACGGTGCAGCTTCCTTTAGTTGATGATTGTACCGGCTCGTCGTAGAAAATTTACTTGGAGAGGTGGGCGCTGCTTTACCTTACCCTGGTGGCTTTGAGACCGATGTGAGGCCCATGAGGAAGCTGTATATTGTTTAATGAAAACGCGCCTTCCAGTAAGAGAAGCCAGATAATCTAGCTGACCGTAGCTGCAGTAGGGCATATAAATGTTTGGAGAAGCAAGTTGCTCCATGCGTAGTAGAGCGACCTTAAAAGGACAGAGATTTCTGTCGGGAAAGCAGTGCAACGAATTTGATAGAGCAGACGGCATGCATGCATGGAGCAGCCAGTACGTAGGCCAGGAGTCCCTCGAGGCAAAAGGCTTACAGTGAATCAGGAAAATAACGAGAAGCTCGCAACGAAACAAATGTGCTGACACTTGCCGAATTTGCAGAGCTAACTGCATGCATGGAGCAGGCAGTACGTAGGCCAGGCATCCCTCGAGGCAAGAAGCTTACAGTGAATCAGAAGAATGACGAGAAGCTCGTAACGAAGCAAATGTGCTGACGCCCGCCGGATTCGCACAGCTAACTGCATGCATGGAGCAGGCAGTACGTAGGCCAGGAGTCCCTCGAGGCAAGAAGCTTACAGTGAATCAGAAGAATAACGAGAAGCTCGCAACGAATCAAATGTGCTGACACTTGCCGAATTTGGACAGCTAATTGCATACATGGAGCAGGCAGTACGTAGGCCAGGCGTCCCTCGAGGCAAGAAGCTTACAGTGAATCAGAAGAATAACGAGAAGCTCGCAACGAAGCAAATGCGCTGACACTTGCCGAATTTGCACAGCTAACTGCATGCATGGAGCAGCCAGTACGTAGGCCAGGAGTCCCTCGAGGCAAGAAGCTCACAGTGAATCAGAAAAATAGCGAGAAGCTCGCAACGAAACAAATGTGCTGACACGTGCCGAATTTGGACAGCAAACTGCATGCATGGAGCAGGCAGTACGTAGGCCAGGAGTCGCTCGAGGCAAGAGGCTTACAGTGAATCAGGAAAATAACGAGAAGCTCGCAACGAAGCAAATGCGCTGACACTTGCCGAATTTGCACAGCTAACTGCATGCATGGAGCAGGCAGTACGTAGGCCAGGCGTCCCTCGAGGCAAGAAGCTTACAGTGAATCAGAAAAGTGACGAGAAGCTGGTAACGGAGCAAATGTGCTGACACTTGCCGAATTTGGACAGCTAATTGCATACATGGAGCAGCCAGTACGTAGGCCAGGAGTCCCTCGAGGCAAGAAGCTTACAGTGAATCAGAAGAATGACGAGAAGCTCGTAACGAAACAAATGTGCTGACACTTGCCGAATTTGCACAGTTCAGTGACATGTATACAACTGTAGGGGAATTGCTTAGCGGCTTGTTGGGTTTTCAAAACGCGTGACAGCGGAATTCAGGTGGTGTGAGATTGCAGGCATTGATTGAGCTTCGTTTAGATTTCGCATCCGAGTCATGTGCTTAAAATATCAAGTCCGCCTGGCAGGGGACTTTCAAAGCGAAAGCTCGTTGGTCATTGGTGATGTTGCATATGTGGAGGAGCAGACATTTTCATGCAAATCGAAGGATCGACCTAAGCACACCATAGTCAGAGTGTGCTCTGAAGGGAATATTAAATGAGCCGGTAACGCGGTGCAGCGGAGGCAACGAGCGCGACTAAGTGCTCAAAGAGCATGCATGAACCAGCAAGTGTGTTTACGCTTTCTCCAGGATTCCCTGGAAACGAGAGTTCTTAATGGATCAGGGAGGCGACACGGGCTGCCTAATGAAGCAGATGGCAGACATTTGGTAGAGCGTCGCGTTTGACTGACATGCAAGAGGCTGTAGACTTTTTTGTGTTCGGGTTATGGAGCCTTCAAAGCACATATTTCGTTATGTTTTAGGGAGGTGGAACAGATGATGTGGTTAGCAGAAGCGCTGGTTGAAATTTGATTACGATGCTTGTTCAAGCAATACGCTCGGATTGTGAAGTGCTTTTATGCTTAAAGCATGGTGAGTTTTTCAAACGGGTTTTTGTTTTGAATGAAAATGTCAATGCTGGTTTGAGGAACAGACGGTGACCTCCTACCTGGAAGATTAGCTTAAGCACGCCTGAATTACCACTCGCCCTGCTGGGCATTTCGTCAGCAACGCGGTGAAGCGGATGCAACAAGCGAGCGACTGAATGTCTAAAGTGCATGCATGGAGCAGGGTTAGACCAGGACTTTTCCAGCCCTAGTAAAGGACACAAGGGCGTGAAACGAAGAAAGTGGCAGCAGCTTGCTGCATCTGCGCATCTAAGCAACATACGGGGAGCTATACATTTATTTTTTGTATAAGCGTGCACTCAATTTGCTTATTCAAGTGATATGCTTGAATTGTGGAGTGCGTTTATGCTTGGGAGCATTGGGCTTTCATAGCGGGGACTTGTTGAGTGAAGCTGCTACAGATGTGAAGGAACAGAAGCCGAAATCCCATTCAAACGATTGGGCTAAGCACACCTTAATCGCCTTTCGCTCCGCTGAAGACTCGGGTAATTGGATGACTTAAACAGACGTTGCATCAAATGCAGCAAACCAGTGGCTAAATGTACAAAGTGCATGTATGGAGCAGGAAGTGCGCCCATGCTTAAAATAGGAGTTACTGCAAACAATAAGTTTCCAGTGAATCAGAAAACTGACGGGAGCCTTAACAAAACAAAGGCTGCAGAGAGATCTTGTCTTTAGTAGCCAATACTCCGCAATGAATCATGAAGAGGCGCACGAGCCTTTCCAGGCAACAGCTCCAACAAGCATCTGCTACCCATTGCTTGATTATCCCGTATGCTGCAGGTGCCGAACTGAGGTGCTGCAGAAAGGAAAATGTTATGCTTTAGCGGAACCTAATATGAGGAATACAGGTATCTTTTAAGCAGGTGCCAGTTTGCTTTCGAAAATGCTTGCGTGGTGTAGTCAGTGAGCGATAAGCTTTTGGCCTGGTACCGTGCAGACGCGAGACAGTGTAAGCGCGACCCTGCTGCTAGAGCGCGTGGAGTAGTTTCAATCAGAAACGTGCATTACACAGGACAGGCTTGCACGCAAGCTGAACTGGCCATGAATTTCAAGAGCTATCGTCTATTGAGCAGGAACGGCAGATACAGCTGAATCACATACAGAGCCGTGCAACAGACAGCGGGCTCGAAGTAGATGCTGGCAGTGGGATTGTCTACGCGAAGTGCTACCGAACCGAGAGGCTGGTCATACGACTTGTGGTTTCCTTTGTGGAATGTCAAGCTGAAAACTGATATCGAGCTGATTAGGAGCATAACGTGGGGCAGTTGGTAAGCTGAGTTCAGGCTCAACCAAAAAGGCTATTTCCATGCATCTAGAGCGTCTGCAAAATTGTTTTACTGTCTGGATCAGTCCCACCAATTTATTTACGCAAGTACAAGGTTCGCAACCGGCGGTAGCTTGGTAAAATGAGCAGACGGTATGTGTTTCGAGGGAGCCGCTAAAACATATCCAGTCTTCGAGAGAACTTCCAGGTCTTTCACGCGCCTTTGTCCGGTTAAAATGCTGGCTGGGCCAGGATGTACGTACTTTGAATTGCACTCTCAGATGCACAAAAGAGAATCACTCGACAGATCAGTTCGCGAAGGAGAGGATTGCTTAATTGGTTTGAGCGCCGTCAAACGTGCCCGGAAATGGCAAAGATTGTGTGTTGGCACTGGCTGCCGAGGCCACTTCGCTAATGTACTTGGTGCTTGGGGAGCTAGAACTCCTACAAACGCTTTCATGTGAAATATCTCTCCAAATCAATCTCCGCCTGTGTCGAACAGGATGCCGGCTGCGGGAAAGATTGTTCGTTTTTCTCATGCTAGCTTGCATATACATCTTTGCGATGGTGGGCAGATGAATAGAGAGGCTTTCATTGTTACGTCACTGTATTGGTGGGTTACAGCATTGCGTCGTAGAAGTGATTTATGTAATTCAGTCGGTACGCGCGCTTGAGTCGCCTGCCCAAGGCATGTGTTTTGTTCTTCAAGTGAATCAGGCGTTATTGATTGTTTCATGCCGAGTGAGGGTACGGAGCCTAACTTTGATGCGGCAGAGTGTATGTTCCGCATGCAACTATTGCTGGCCGCAAGCTTCACGTAGACACTTTTGTGAAGCACTGTAACTTTGTTGCAGTATGACACCGTGGGGTTTAGCGGCTTTACTGGCGCAGGCCGTGCGTGTGGTGATGTTTTTCGAAAATAGCCGAAACTACATAGTGGGGCGCTGACATTGAATTTTGAGACAACGCGCAATACAGTTTACCTGAGAAATGGAAAGTGCCCCCAACAGGGAGTGAGCTTCTTCATATGTTGTTTCTAGCTCAAATCCCTTTGAATCTCTGTGAGGACATGCATTGCGCGATGCCGCTTAATCGAAAGGCAAAAAGCCGGATGGCGCCTCACAGTGGACATCGCAACTGTTTAGCACGTACGTTTATTGCCGGGATAATTAGATATGAGACATCACATAGGATGACGTTGAGAAACTGGCGTTGTGGGCACGTTGCCAGTAAATATGGAGCATACAGTTTTGCCTACACAACTCGTGACAGGCAGTGTGTTGGGGAAGCAGCTAGCAGCATGCGCTGTTCTGATTAGTTTGTGTGTGTGCGTACACGGTTCAAGTGAGTAGAATACCTGGGAATACGATAGCTTAGAAGGGGGCATTGGCGTTGCATTGCACAGGCAGTGTGTAACCACACATATGCGCTTAGTTTCATACAGCGTGAATCCGCCGCTTCGCCAGCACAATTTTGGGCGGTTACAGAACGCCCTTGCGTGCTTCAGAGCCAGAGCTCACCTTCAGGAGGACCTGTTTTCTAGACAGGCTGGATACTGTAACTTTGCTTTCAGGAGATGACAGCGTAGCTCTAGAGCATTTAATAGATTTAGGGAAATATGGCATGCCACGTCATTCTGTTAGAAATTGCTAACTCTGGTTCACAGTTCTGGCTCTAGTCAAATCGTATTGCGTGCTGACTGATATACGTGGCAAACAGCTGCCCTTCTGCCTGCGCGTCACAACGATCTGCGTGCAAATTGTGCTGTACACTTTGGGCACGGTGCATTATGTAGTCTTTAGAGAGGGTATATTTTTGGAGTTAAGAATTAACTGGCGCTAAATAGGCATTTTCCTAGTAACAGTTACCTGGTTTTCTCACGAAGACTGTGCGTGTGATGCCCACTCGCAGTTTGGCTTTTCGCAACGGCGTTTTAGGGTTCTCTCAGGGGTAACGCAACTACTCACTGCCATCTCAACGGAATCTTTCTCTGAAACGCAGCTCATCCTTACAGGCAGTATGTTGGTTTAGTGTTTGAAGGTGGCCACATGTATATTCCCCCGGTTCGGTAGAAACAAACCGTCTGGACGTTGCGTTGCAAAATCTCGCTGCATGACGTAGAGAGTAAGTGTTCTGCCATCTGCTATTCGCAAGCGAAGTGTGCATGAACTGGTGTGCTTCGTTGCAACGGCGATTCTGCATCACAGTAATCTGTCTCAGACGGTAGGTTGGATCAGGTGTCAGGCCGGTTGGCTAATCTGTTTCACGATACGTCCTTTTGCGGGTTCATTCTTGTTCGCTTTCGGAGAGGAACGAGAATCGCTCGTTGAACGGGCAATCGCTGGCATTGTCAAAAACAGGCAGTAAGCAGACCGTTTGACCTGGTCTACCTGACTGTTGGACAGACGCGCTGTGGTACCATATACACGCACATAGGCGGCAACTGATGTTGGACCACGTTGACTAAACTATATAGGCAGTGCGTTTACAGCAAAATCTCATGCGAGATATGGCTTGGTGGACGGTTGTGGGTGCCAGCACACCACTGCAGCACACGCAGCTCTTCTAAACAAGAAGCGGAGATCGGAGCTGATCCTGGACATCAGGCAGTATGCCACTGCCGAACACAACAGGTTGCGCTGCCACAGAGTAGACTAGGGAACAGTACTTGCATGGAGGTGGAGAGGAACTGCGCGCCAACTCACATACATTTAACGCAGCTTGTGAGTTAAACACACTGTGAAGGACAGTGTTCGCCTCTGACAGGGCTTGCCTGTCTAACTCCGTATTAAGCTGTTACTTTGAAATTGCCCATGCGCTACTGCAGGCAGTATGTTGGCACTCCACTGTTCTTTTGGACCCTCAATGCATCTACAACGAGCGCGATTTGGCACCCGGTGTAGAGTTATTGAGGGTCCAGGACAGGTGAAATGTACTTTCTAACACTGAGGGATTGACAGCCCTCTACATCTTGCTAAATAAATGCTAAAGCCGTGGTTCTCTGCCCAGCATACTACCCCTTCGCCCACGGCGCCACAGCTGCGTGTTTTCTTGTTTTGTTCCCACGTCCGCATGAGATGCCTTTACATTGTTTTATTAGATTTAAAAGGATGCTGAGTTACCCCTTTGGTTCAGGCTGTGCGCTAGCATGAACAGCACGAATGGGGCTACTAACTGGGTTGTGTAGCAGTCGAGTCTCTTAAAACCAGAGACCAATGTAGTTGGTAGGAACATGACATTTCTTTTCGACCAGAAAATACTTGTGTAAAGAATCTGAGCGAAGAAGCACCAACGCGCCCAATCCCAGCAGTGCGGAATGGTACCGTGGATGGAATCTCTCGGGCGTGATGCGCAGCAGGACCTACTAGTTTCTTGTCCCATTTGTGCAGTACAGATGTTGGGGCTCGCTGAGAAGCCAAGAAACGTATGGGTTTCCAAAGGCATTTGGCATCATGCAGGCAGTGGGTTGAGGCCTTCAACAGTTTCTTGTTAGCTGATTACGGCTGTTGCCAGAGGCCAAGACCTTGCTGCATTAGACTTCCACATCGGGTTGACAACATAGGCAGTACGTTTTACACTTAAATGAAGTATTGCTGGGAGTACTGCTGGTAGCAGCTTCGACGTGGTTTACTCGTTTTTCATTAGAAAGCGCACACATGCTGAGGTGGCCACATACTGTTTCAGAGTAAGTGAGCTCGACCAGTCGGTGAGTTTGCATGGGCTCGCAGAGCTGCTCATCTCATACAGCCTAACAGTTTACTGCATCTTGACATTTATATGCCCCCCAATGAACTTCGTGCTGATGGAGATGGAAGCGGTTTCAGCAGGCTAGTACGGAATCTTGCCGGCTGGTCCGATATGTAACTAGGAGCTCTATCCGGTATGCTTGTAAGAGAAAAGTTTAACGCGTTTTTCAAAATGCTTTGGAACATAACAGCTGGTAAGTTACTGATATCTTTGTGAAGTGTATAATTTGAATGTGTAGGGAGACTATTTTTCCGTACGAAACTAAGTAATGGCATGGCTACAATGATAGGGCGCATATGGCTGTGGAGTAGGCGGTGCGTTTCCCCCCGTTTCATATTGTTTTTAGTTTTTAAATTGTAGTAAAAGCTTTCGCGAGGGCTTGTCACAAAGCATTTTAGAGGACGACTGGCTTGGGGTAGTCGGTGAGCCTTTCCGAAGTGCTTGCAGTTGGCTGGTTTGGCGCGTTCAGCTGCTCTTGCTAAGATATTTTGTGACGGTACAGACTTTGGCAGCGGTACGAAATCTTTACGCGTAGTGGATGAGCTCAAG
The DNA here is from genome assembly GCF_000499385.1 of Eimeria necatrix. NCBI lineage: Eukaryota > Apicomplexa > Conoidasida > Eucoccidiorida > Eimeriidae > Eimeria > Eimeria necatrix. The sequence continues at coordinate 109,256 of NW_013654440.1, forward strand.
GATGCATTGCATATGGGATTGCTTAGGCAGTGAGTTGCCTGCAAAGGCAGGCACGCCGCACTGTTGATATGGTGCAAGTTGTTCTGCTAGTCACGTCTCTTTTCTGGTATTTTTCATGTACTTTTTCTTTTCCCAACTTCCATGGAAAGTCGCTTATAGGATGTTGTTGATCGTTTTGTAGGCTCGGAGTCAGTGCAGTTAGCCAGTGCAATGCTGTTCCGCGAGCAATTTGGGTATGACACAGGCCGTGAGCCCTCAATCATGTTATCTGAGAAGTAGTTATGCTTCTAGGGGGAAAAGTCAGGTTTGTACTCCGATTTTCAAAAATCGCAATCCAGCGTGTACGTGAAGCACATTGGCTCTGGGAGGTAGCGTGGCTGGCTAAGTAAGCTTGGGTGCATTGTGGTGCAGTGAGGGTCCTGCTAAGAGTCTCCGTGACATAGATCACGTCACTTCCATGCCTAAGCTTGTGAGCCTGCGAAGATGCGCCCGAATCAGATGTGCTGGAGATCAGCTAATCTGTTGTGTAGGAAAGGGCTTACGAGTGCGCACATCAGAGCATCGGAGTTCAGACGCGGCCAGCAGGCATTGGTGTAAAAAAGAAAAATACTTGTCTTTCTTTTTGTAGAAATAACGTAATTTTGACGAGGTTTATTGCAACTTCTTAGGACTGCTTCTTTGTCCTGGCGAAAGCAAATCTAAATGTAGACCGTGCGCTAGTCCCTGATTGCAGCACAGTGGATATTGCAGGCGTGTGATGGAACGGACAGAATTGCTGATTTTTGGGGCAGAATTTCTTTCAACAACAAATCTTGTACCTAAGGGACAGTCAGGAAGGAATTGGTGTCTTAGCAGGTGCGTTGTTTTGGGGTGTTCGCACTCAGTGCGCGTAATCACTGCTCCGTCTTAAAGAAATAGATATGTAATGCAACAAAGCATGCGATCGTTACTGCGGGCCTGTTCCTAACAGGAAGTACGTCTGCTTCGACTTCCATTTGTAAAAACAGTGATTAGGCTGATCTCATTTGAACGTTTTTGCTGCCTGCTTGAATTTGTCGCTTACGTATTACTCTCACGGCACTACGATGCTTTGTACAGTGTGTGAGTTACTTTCTCTGCCGAAATTGAACAGTTCGGGCCTAGCTATCCATAATGAGGCAAAGCCATTCAGCGGGAAGAGGAGAACTCGAAAGAAGTCTGGCAATCATCAGAAACTTGGATTTTCTATGTTGAAGGAGTGCATTTGGAAAAGGGAGTGCGTTAGGTACACGCTTCTGCGCCTGGACGATGCCTTCTGTTGAGACATTTGTCGCTGGGTTTCTGAATGCTGTTAGGCTGCTGAAGTAACGGAAGCCCTCGGCCCGTATCGCGCCTGCATGCCATCTCCCGAGAGCACGAACTCCAGCTACAAGCCATATTCCAGCTCACTAGGGTAAGGCCCTGTGACTGACAAGAGCTTGTGTCGTTGCAGCATTAGCGCACTGCCGTCCAAGGCACGCCACAGCGTAAGGAGCACATATCGTTAAATCCAGTTATTTACGATATATATCACGCCTTCAGATGCACTTAGAGACTGGCGTCCTGGTCCCTCGCGTGTGAAGGCTACTGCAGCCTGCAAAGTTTGAAAATGCGTGTGGAGCTACTAAAAAAATGGATGCTTTTATTCTTGTCAAAAAGTAAACGGCATGTCGGCTTGCGCCCTGTGACGCTGTTCTATGGATGCAAGTGCATCTGTCATGCACGTGGACGGTGGCCTTCGCACAACTAGTGCCTGGCTAATGAGGCAATAGGTTCACTAGGAAGTCATGTAAATATAAAGCGCTTGCAGGGTATATTGATATGCGATAGGTACGGGCCATTGTGTAGATTGGCAACTCATGCCCGCGGAACAGGTAGTAGGTCACGAGGTAGCTGCCAGAAACACCAGCTTGGTAACCACCACTACTACTTTCCAAGGTAGTGGTATGAATGCGACCAACTCATGTTAGAATTGTACACGCGTTTGACTAGGTAAGTGGCAGTGAGATTGAAACACATCCGGTCATATGTGGGTTCTGAAGACATTGAATGCTTAGTTGTGCTAACTCCACACATACACCAAAATTCGCAACATTATTTCGGTTAAGGCGCTTCAGCTGTGACAAAATACTGCTCACCCTATTAAAATGCCGATCGGCAGTGCTCCTTCGAAGACCAATATGCAAGCCATATTATCTTAGGTAGTCAAAAACAGTCTTGTCAGTATGTCTTGCGTTAGGTTGGCTCTAAAGGAGCTTTGCACACTTTTTACTGCTTAGATATAAAGCGGCTAAGCTGCCGCGGTAACTGCTATTTAAAACGAATGCTGATGAGCAGTATGCTCCAAATCATGCGCTTGCCGCCTTGCTACAAGTGAATTTTGCAGGTAGTGGGTTGATGTGGCAGTGCGAATGCGTTTGGCATTCTATTATTCTGGGAGAATGGGAGGGTGATACGCTTGTACTGACTGCAGGAGTAGGATGGGCTCAAATACCTGCAAAGAAATTCATACAATCTAGCCAGTGCGTTCGGCTGTCGTATTCGCGCACAGTACAATTTCAGAGTCTCGCTGTCCTAGACTTCCGGGGTCTCTCCCGATACTCGTAATTAGATGCAGCAGGTGCGCGGTGCTTAACTACTGTGGAATTCTGCAGCAAGTGCGTTTGCTGCTCTACAATTGCGCGAAGTTCGGAATTTTTATCGAATGCAAGAATGCGTCGATTGCAGGATAGAGGATGTTTCTTTCGTGTTTTCAAATCTTTCAGGACGTGAGTTCAGAGGTCGCTTGGCTTACAGGCTCGCTTATCATTCTGAGGAGTCCATATGCTTTTCTTTCCCTGGCATCTGTTAGTATTTATTATGTAGCAGCATGTGGCATTTGGAATTGCATGAAAACAGGAAGTGCGTTTAGTTATTGTGTTTGGCGTGCTCAGGGTGGAACAGGCGTACCCTGCGACACCTGATATACCCAGGGCAACTGCATGTAAAAATTGAGGGGCGAAACATAAACAAAACGCCCTCCTTACCGCAATGATATGCAGGACGTGCGCCCGCTACTTTGAAACTGTGCACGCCTGGGGCCCATAAGCTGTTTTATCTGCCAACAGGACTAATAATTTTGGAACCTACCTATCTGTGACTTCCGAAGCGACGGAATCATTTGTGCACTTGTGTAATACCGAAAATGAAATTTGCGCGGCTCAGGAAGTGCGCTTTGCTTTTGAAGGTGGGAAAGGCGTAGGAGCGTGGATTCTCTTCTTGCTGCAAGAGCGCACCAGGCATACATGTGGGGATAGCGGAGGTTTGAGCGTCTATAAACTTGCTCATCGTGCTGTTTTAGTGCAACATTACGCAGCAAGTGAGTTTCGCGGCTTTGCAAACATAGAGCAAGCTTAAGTATTAATTATTCCATTTTGCAGACTGCAAATGAAAGGAAAAGCGCGGTGCTTTGCATCTGCGTGACCTAGGCGGTACGTCTTTGTGCCTCCTAGATTATATCTGTTCCGTCAGACCTTGTGCTATTGCGCTGTAGCTGTCGTGTTTCATGGCCGGTGAAGGTAAAGCTATGCGGTGCTCAAGTGTATGTAATTGCTCCCAACATTACACAGGTGGTGCGCCTGCAGACGTCACTGGCGTGCTCATGCTGATGTTGCAGGTGGACGGTGTTCCGCAGCCCTCAACAAACGGGAAAACAAAGCACTGGAGTGCATTGTTTTGCGTTGAGTAGGCAGTGCGTTCGAAGCTACGGGCGCGTGTCAATGATTACAAAGTCTTAAGATCGTGCTGCTTTTATCATGCTAAGTATAGCCAGGAGAGTGGCTTTCGTGTGATGTACCGTACAGCTAGTACGTGCGACTATTTAACCCCTGGATCGGACTGGGCCCCAACTTTGATGTATGTCCAGACATCAACGAATAAAAATCAGAAAAGGCTTCCCATGTGACTTCCAGCAAGGCGCGTTTATCACATAGCTTGTATGTCTACTACTGTGTCGCGCAAACTAACGGAATGCGCATGATAGTGTTAGGTGATAGCTGCTCAGGGCGATCAAATTGGACAGCGTCACGTGGCCGTATCCTTTGCTGATGGATTCCGAGGTAAAGCTGGGCTTTTGATGCGGAGTGCCTGTGAAGAAGAGCTTAAAATTGTGCTACACAGGAAACTTGTCCACTGCGTAGAGAGTGCGCCTACCGGTGATTTGCAGTTACCAAACTTCCTTCATGCTGTTTTGGGCTTCCTGTCATCAATGAATGAGGGCAATGCTTTTCCAACAAACGAAAAGAGAGTGCGGCTTGTTGGCCCATATTGGGGTGTCACGGCGTCACCAGGCACAGGAAGTGCCCAAAGTACTGTAGCTATAGTTTGCCGTCCTGTTCGGCCTCTTATGATGGCCATTCATTGAATGGAGGAACTCTCTTCTTGTTGGAGCAGAGAGGAAGACGGAGTGGCGAAGCCCAAACTGCCTCGGAGGTGCGTTTTAACTGATATTGCGGATATAGTCTTGCCACGTGTTGCAGGCAGTGCGTTTGTCACTTAGACCTGCAAGCTGTTGTGAAGTGTTTGCTGCCTTGTGCAGCACCGATGGTTAAGAGGAAGAAAGCCATTAACCGCTCCACAACTATATGCACACAAAAGTCATAGGGGCTCTGCGCTACTGGATGACACTGCTATGAGCAAGCATTGCTGGACCCTGGATTATTCTGTGTGTTGCGTTGTAGAGCACGAAGTCTATTATGCTTGTTTTTTTTACAATGTGTAATAACAGTGTAACAACATAAGTGGCCACAGACGTTTGGGGGGCTTGCGCCGCATAGGCAGTGTGTTACGCCGTACTGCAGTTCTTCTGCCCTTGTAGATTGCTTGGCGATCCTTGCTTATGGAACGTATAGTGAAGTAGGCATTCATGTTGATTAGGTGCAACAAAGAACAACCGCGTATGCGCAGGCAGTATGTTCTTTCCTGGCCCTATTTGGTCGTACCGGTTAGCAAGTCCATTTATGCATGTTTTTGACACCGTCGGCCTAGTAAAGCGGACTTTAGAAGCGATGAGCTATGTCCTGCACAGGTCGTGCGTTTCCCACATCGTCTTCACACGCAACATTCAGCCTCTAAACTGCAGAGTGCAGCTGACCAAACTGCTTTAAAACGTGCAGCTGCCGTGAAGAACTGCAGCAAATAGGGTGTTCCACTCCTGCATTCTGTAGCGTGAAATCATCTTCTCAGTCTTTAAAAATGGCAGGGAGTGCGCTGGGTGCTACTGCTTTCATTCGCGACGCATTACAGCTTCGTATATTAGAACGCAACGGAACAGCCGTCTTCTTGGCAGCATGGGTAAAGTACAGGAATATGTTTGCACAAGCAGACGTTGGGAATTTGACAAATCCAGTATGACCCATTTGCTCGGATAATCCAACGAGCTTTTGCACTCCTTAGGGAGTAAGCTGCTAGGTCGCAGCAGTTGTTGCGTTTGGCGAAAAGGACCAAGAAATATTTGGAGCACATCAGTACAAACGTTCTGTGGCAGGTGCCGATTTGTCCACAGACTCTTCAGTCCGTATCAACTTACGTGGCAGAGTTCAGCGTGTTAAAAGTACTGTGGCGCAGGAAGTGAGTTGGATTCCTGGAGCACAAAACGGCCCATGAACGCTTGTGAAATCTGGCAGCCCGAATAGTCCAAAATGCATAAATAAAATGTGGCCCCGCACTTCATTAGGTTCTATCCTGAAACGCGCTGCAAATAGAGAGTGTTTAGGTATGATGCATCCTCTTTAGGCAGTACGGTAGCACTGGAGCCGGTGAACTGCACGGTGCTTTAAGATGCAGCTAGCCGCATATAGCTGCGGTGGCATCAAAACATGAAGCCTTTTCAGTAGAGGCCCGAATGCTCATAGGCCGCCACACCGCGCAGGCAGTAAACTGATTACCTGTTAGCATCTGCATATCATTTATCATAAGCAGATACTCATATGATGTTCCGCGGTTCGTTCAGGAAGGCTGCCACGGGAGGTACTAGCAGTGGTCAGCGAGCAAATTACGTCGATCCCGCAGCTAGTGTGTTTGTTAGCGACGTTACACTTACTGCGGTATATCGGAGAGAACATAGGGTATATACGTACTCTGAGGGTTTGAAGTTGTAAAGATGCCTGTAAATGCAGAGCTTTAGGTGAGCAATACAGTTGGTGCGTTATCTTCTAGTAACCCAGCTGGAAAGCCTTGGGTAGTGAGAGACCAGCGAGAATGATGATTTGCGCATTAGTCGATGCTGTCCTGCTACGCGTAGGAGCCTTAACTCGCTCCATGGTGCATTGTACAATCTGCCTAGACTCACGCTGGAAAGTCGGTCTTTCGTGTTCGGGAAGCTTTGTTGCCAGCCTTATCTTTTAGCGGAAAATTAATTGGCTTATCATCTGGGATTTTTAGCTTGTACGTTATCGTGCCTTGGCATCAGAATACCCCTCAACATTAGTAAGGTACTTTTTCCCCTGGAGAACTCGGTGTATGTCGATGCAGTAGTTACTGGAGATTTTGGTCGATACTTGGTGACGATAGCGAGTGTGTCACGTGCACAGAATCTTGTAGGAGTTTTTGCGTTGTCCAGTGCACTCTTCCTCCGAGCGTCGCTGACTCTTTCACAGAATGCGTCATTAAGCAGGCCATTCAGTGTTTGATGGCAAACTGGCACTACATATTAAGAGCCGTTGAAAAGTGATTTGCGATTACTTGAAGTTTCATTTCTTGGGACTACGTACTAAACAAGCGTGGCACCCAACGTTATTCGGTTGTTCTGCCTGCCAGGGAGTGCGTCTGCGTAAACATGCTTGAGAACCGATGACAAGGCAACTTTCAGAGCGCCTAGGCGCTGCGCCGTGCGAAAAAGTGTGATTGATGATGGCCATGGGCATTTAGCATGCTTTGCATGAACCGCTATGAGTCAGCGGTGCTAAGTCGTAATGCTGTAGACAGGCTGTTCGAAGATTTCCTGTTAGGAAGGCGTGATAGTTTGATATTATAGAAACATTTGCCAAAAGTGAAATCGCTTACTGATGCAGTGTGAAGCTTCGCAGTCTCCCGTGATTCGGCAACAGAATGTGAGCTCTTCCTAAGTCATTGCAGAATTAACCGGATATCCTGTTCTTTTCAAATAGAATTGAAACTTTGTTTATACTGAAACGCGCTTCGCGCAACATGAATGGAACAGCGTGTATGTGCATTGTCCTTACGAGAGTTTTCTACAAGGATCGGCTGTGAATCTAGCTGATGTTTGGCTGACAAACCAATGTTGCACCTGTGCAAGGATCCACTACTACATTTGCTCTTGATGTTTCAGGGGTACTCGGCATTGCGGCACGGATGCAACTATGATTATTGTCTGCTCTGGCGTCGAAAACTTAAAAATTATTGAAGCTTCCCTGGCCTCCAGAAGTCTCGGAAGACTATTGTTTGTGGAAATTTAGCTCCGTGTCGCTGAGAGTTAGTACCTGGAGGATGAGCTGCTTCCTGCATGCAGCGTGTAAGGGTAGAACTGAGCTAGCAATGCACACCAAGCGTCAAATACGCAAGCGTCGAAACCGCACACGTTGGCATCGGAGGTAATCGTACTTTGCGATATGTTGGGAGGCTTTCAGAAGGAAATACTGCACAGGGTTTGCCAAACGAAAACGTTAGTGCAGTGACTGTCACCAGTCTGCTCTTGGGAAAGTGCATCTTATTATATGTTGTACCATAAAAGCGGTATTTTTAGGTAACCCGCAAATGCGAAGTCCATTACGTTATGGAACACGTGTAGGCCTACTACCTTACATTTCTGAGGATTATGCACTTTTTAGGTGGGGCGCATATGTGCTTGCGTCAGAGAATAAGAAAGCATGCGCAGTCCAAGGTTCTTACATTTTGGAAGAAAGCGAAGCCACTTGCCTGAAAATTGTTCCAGGTGTGACTTTATGCTCTCCGCGTTTTAGATCACGCACCACCCCAGCGTTGAAAATAGTTGAAAGATGTTACTGCTCTCCCAAGGGTATCTTATTGCTCAGTCAGTGCGTTTGGCAGCGTTTGCTTCTTGCACGTGTCAGTGGCAGCGCTGCGCTTAGGTTCCATTCTGGATGAAAACTTGATACGTCTCTGCCTGCACTCCACTTTTCCAAAGCGCAAGGTGTGCATGAAAGCAACTACGACAACGCCTCATGGGTTTAGGGAGTGAAACATCAATTCAGACGAGGCGATGCCAGAATTGTGCCATTCTTGGTTGCAAGGTACGCTGCCAGTCAATGTGTTGAAGCATAGGCAAACCAGACGCATCACGGCTCAGCACACGTTCATGTCGGTCTTCAGAAGGGCGTCCGTAGTCAGGCCGTCTGCTTTCACAAGCTTTTATATCCTGCAAATCAGTCAGTGAGTTGAAGCACAGATGAGCCATTTGTCAGGACGTGCGTGTTGCAGTGTCTCTGACTGTATTTGCTTTTCATCGGCCACGCTTCGTTAACTCTGAACTTTGTCGTGTGTGCTTGCATTATGCAGCCAGTAAGCCCCCTGCAAGGGAATAGTTTTTTGGCGAACGTAGAAGAAAACGCCACTGGCGCGGATGCGAAGAAACTAACAACAGAATGCCACTAGCTGCAAATCTGTGGGCAACTAACTGAGTACGACTTAATGAATGCAGGAAGTGCGCTCACTGCAGCGAGGGTGACAATTTTTGATGTTTTGCTCTCGGTGCTGAGGCACTGGAAAGCCAGGCAAACAAGTATACTGCTAATGCGAATTTGAGCACAGCTAGGAGTAAGAACGCCTCCCTGGCGAAGCTTCACACATGGCGAGCATAAACTTTAGGCATGGCTTTAGCTACCAAAGCTAATAGTTCTGCCGCAAAATCACCACGACGCAACTTGGTCTGCAGTTGCGCGTGGTGCTTGGCCAGTTCGTGGGTTCACCACTTTTCCCACAGCCTTTCATGCAAATGCATGGGCCAGTGCAAGAGATTCAAGATAGACTGGAAATGGAATCAAGCGAAGCAATGCGGTAGCACTTAAAAGGCCTAGGGCACAACAAGATACATAGTAAAAATGAAATCCACTTTGGCGACGATCAGGGAGGTGTGGTACGGCTATTTGTAACTTGAAAGGGACGTTAGTGCGTTTCTTAACAGCTTGTACGTGGGGGATGCAGTTGCGTAGCCTTGGTGGTCGTTCCGAGGTTGAAAATCCCTTCCTCGATACAGTTGTTAGTGGCATGAGACAGAAAATATTTTTCAAAGTCATCAGTTGCTCTCGGCACATTCCGATAAAATGAATGAACCACTGGGCTTCAATTGATCACAAACACTAAAAAGAGTTGAAGCATCTGTTACTGACTAAACGGAGTGAAGCTGAGAGGCAACTGAAATTCTGGGATGTGCTTGCACTTTGAGAACTGCCATGTAATAATAAAGAATTCCTATACTTGAGGACAGCCAGTAAGCCGACAAGATTGCAAACTTGGTAAAGCTGATGCTGTCTTTCCTGGAAGCCTAATGTCCCATGATGGAGCTCGCCACACGGGAAGGATATTGAAGGTAAAGGCAGAAGCGCTCCGCTGCCGAAGGATATTGCTCAAGGGAAACAACGAATAGTACTGTGAAGATAGAAATGATGAATTGCTCAGGCTTCTTTCTGTGTCAGCCTGTACGTGTGCAGAAGGTGGTGTGCCGGTACTCAGGAAAGAAATGTTTGGTGTGTTCCATCCACAGGGCCCCCATCGTATTCTTCTTGCTTTTTCGTTGAGGCTCATTTACATATATCATTAAGTGCTTGAGGCTCTCAGAGAGAAATAGATGAATGCATTTTTGTACTTGTGAACAGGAAGTATGAAGACAGCACTCAAGCCTGCTTCAGTTGAAGGCATCCTCTATGAAAAGCTAGTGACCTATCGTGGATATCATCAGGGAAGGACACCGAAGTTGAAAACGTGAATGTTCAGCTTTCAAAATAGCTTACTTTATAGTACATAAAAGTATTTTTGTGCCTTTTTTGCTGTACTAGGGAGTGAGCATGCAGAAATTCGATGCACCTGGAATCCAGGGAAGCAACGTCCGGCGAGCTCCATCCATACGATGCCGACATATATATATGTAAACTAAGTTCAACGCATGAACTCACCCCTTGTCGGAGAGGGGCCCACACATTCGACATCAACAGTGCAGCTCGGAATTAACGGCACAGTATGAAGTCCTGCCAGCATAATGCATTTTTGTAGATGACACAAATTGTTGGTGCGTACTCTTTAAACGTGTAACCATGTCAATTTGCGGTTCAACGAGAGGGGACCTGCTAGTTTGATGCCTTGGAGCATCCTCGAACAAACAGGTAATTTTACAGGCGTCCTCACATTCCCCACACACTCGTCTTCACACTGCTTTAGGTCTGCAGAACTGGAGGACACAGGCATTGTGGCCTCACGAAAGTGGTGCCTGACTGGTCTGCTTTTCGCAGTCCAATCTGATACTACTTTCGTGCAGCACATGTCCACCCTCCGGATTGGAAGGTTCGCTGGCGATTCGGCTTGCGATCAGTCTACACCCTGTCTCAGATTTAGAGAAAGAGTTCTGGTTTGACAGGTCCGCTTATTTATCACCATCATGTTCAGCTGCCATTTTGGAAGGCAATATCAGCGTCGCTTCAATTGCTGACGAGTGTCCCGGGAGCTTCTGAATTTGAGCAACAAAAAATGGCGATATGCTCGGTCATGAATGGATGCTACTGCTTCTTACTGTATGCTCGCATGCATATGGATTTTAAATTAGTGGCTTTCTGTCTCCTTTTACTGCGTGGAAACAGTTTCATGTGTATGTGTTCACACTGAGCGAATCGAATAGCCTAGCAACTTCCCATGCCGTTGAGCCTGCAATGCACAGTCACTAAGCTTTTTTCAGAGAAACGCCTCTAATTCGAAGGAGCTTTTGTAAGTTGGCCCAGAATTTTCCCCTGTTTTCGCCGGGCTCCCTTGTGTGCAGCCAGAATAGGGGATGTTTCATAAGTGCAGCGCCGCGGCATGCCGCACTAGCCAGTGCGTGGACCTATTTAAACATTTTGATAGATTTTTTTGATGATTTAAGGCCGCCGCCCTGAAAATAGAGAGTTGCCCAATGATCACATGACGTTAAACTGCGTGGAGTTGGGTCGACCTCAATGGAACATTCCAAGCGCCTTACTGGGCTGGTGCAAAGCATTCTAATCGGCTTAATTTTGCCGCGTAGAAGTTAGAACGTGGCGCGTTTTGCAAGGAATCGGCTTAAATCAGCCTGTATGTTTTCTAGTTTGTTGCAGATATACGTGGATACTTCCGCTTCACAAAACAGTTTCCGATCGCAATTTTCCACGCCTTCGCTTTTCTGTGCACTGCAGGAATTAGAGATTACCCTTTAATTGGACGCCATGGCAAATAGAAAGTTTTTGTGGCCTATATATACATGTCTTATTACTTCAAGCAGGCGAAGTTGGAAAAATTGACTCTACTTTTTAGAAGACTTTTACTCACATTAGCGTAAAGCGGAGGACGGTGATTTGGTCGCTTGAGCTGCTTCAGCGAAACTACCAGTACACTATTGTCACATTGCTTTCCTTTGTAATAGCGAGTGCGTCTAGCCTTAATATCTTTTGCACCTGAGTAGCCTCCTTTCTTAAAAGTCTTCATTGAATGCCCTGCATCTTGCAAGCATCCTCTCTATTCAGGAGATACGCTTTTGTTTCATTCCATCTAGCACAGCACTGATTTAAGTCCCGCAACAGCCGTATCCCCTATTTAAAGTAGAATATTTTCAAAAACGGTCAATATTTTTGATATAAAATGAGGAACCCATACTGGTGATCCTAGTACAGTAATATATCCCGTAGTAAGGATCAAAGCGGGTCTTATTTTTATAGAAGAAGCAATAAAATTGAAAATAGGTAGTATTTTAGCTTGAGAGCCTTTCCACAAAGAACTGTCGGATCATTAGGTGTCAGTATTCACTTCTGAGTCATAAAATTTTACAACTAGAAAACTAGCGCTGTCTTTCTTCACGTGACGACGCCTTTTACAAATATTTATTACGTTTCATTACTTTGTTCTAATCTATCCAAAAATAATATATGTATAAACAAAATTTCAAACTATTTAAGCACGGAAGTGAAGAAATCAAGTATATGCGTTAGATTTCGCTTCTAATAGAACTTTTCTGAGCAGGAACGGAGGCTTTTGAGCAGAGGCGGGACGGCGGCGACAAGATATACAGGTAACCTTCCAGGAAATCACGAACTGTTTTCGCGTGGCTAAGGCGGTGCGTTTACCACACTTTCAAAGTTGCGAGTTTTTCCACGTTCAGGATTTTTTTTGTTTTAACCATGGTCCATGAGGCTTCCAACGGAGTGTGCTTAATGGCAGTCCCGCTTGACAATGAATGCAGAATGTGTGTTGCCGACGAAAACTTCTTTTTCTGTCAGACTCTGTGGTGAAATCAGTTAGCAGAGCAGATCGTCACGTGAAGCACCTCTACTTGCGAGGATTCCGAAACCGAAGAAATCTGGTAGTTCCACTCCTGTAGAGAGCAGCAAGGGATCTACTCAGCGCGGTTCGTAGTGACACCGCAGGACGTGCGTTTTCTTCGGCTCGCCTCTTGTCATTGATAACGGAAAACACAAAAGCACGTTGCCGGGACGTTGCATGAGTTGTCAAGTGACCATCTACGGTGGTGCGGCGACCTATTTGTATGCTGATGAGGAAGCTGTATTCTAATATATGTGTCTCAGGCTGTGTGTTTCACCCGCACTTATCGCACCGATGGTCCTCCCTGTGTTAGGACACGACGCTGCTATAATTCCGTTTTGTGAGGTGGGCAGAAGACAGTGGAGACGTCGAGTGCTTTCGCTGACACGCCCAGGTAGTGCGTTTCATCCGTATCATGGCTCCAGCAGTAGCGCCGCAATTTGCCAGTGAATCCTAAACCCTAAACCCCAAACCCTAAACAGAAACTTTAGCAACGTTGGGGTTGCTTGACGTCGCGTTGCAGGACGTGCGTTAGCGTCCTGGCCATAGGTATGGCTTGGCACAGTATAAGTTCATATTTATAGTTGTGTGGCTTTTGCAGCCTCAACAGGAGCGAGGAAGACTCACGCATCGGCCGCAGCGGAACAGAAGTCAGGCAGAATAAGCGCAGTATTGTTTCAATTTGTCGCCCTGTGAGAGCCCTCCCACGGTTTCGGAAACCAACCTTCATTATTGATTTTTTGGAGTGTAGCGGTCACAAAGATTTGGTTTTTGCCTTATATGCTACCCGCAGTTCCTCCTTGTGGTGATCGGCGACATTCTAGGCACTTTCGTTTAGTTGACGGGGAAGATGAATCGGTCTTCTTGCTCAGATGACTGTGGCTTTTCCTGAAGCATACGAGAAACAGCAAATATTTGGGCTGTATGCATTGGAAGAAACTGGATGATGGAATAGTTTTGGCTGGTGTCTTTTCGGTGTAGGCAGTAAGTGTCTGTTGCAATCTTATGTTTTACTTACACACTTCCGCATTATCTCCTTTTTTTTGCTCATGGGGCCGTCACCACAGCATTTGCGTTAAACAGCTTGTAAGGCTTCTTCCTTGGAAACGATTGCTGACCTAAGTACACTATCATAATCTGTCTGTGGACACGAGTATCGCGAGAGAGACGTGTATTCACTGGTTTCTGCTGGAGAATTGTGAATGTCCAGAATTTGGGTGGGCTGATGAGTCATAGAGTGTACGTCTACGGTATTTTTATAGTGTAGTTTGCAAGAGGTGAACATTTTTGTGCGTTACGAGTAAGTGGCGCAGGCAGTGCGGACGGAATATGATGTTGCTTTTCAGGGAAGCTTTGCGTTACGCACAGCAAGTGGGTCAAGTTACTTTTGCTTCAAGGACATAGCGGTCAACAGTGGGGAGTCTTTATTGGCTTCAGTGAGGAAATGTCCTGAAGAAGCGCTCTACGCAGATGAGTAGACAGAAATCGCGAAGGGCAGGCAGTGAGTTTTTTCCCGTTACGTGAATGTCCCGGTGTTTGGTGCGACGTCTACTAGGTGAGGTACAGTAATGGGCTTTTCTGCTCTACTGCTGTGATCGAACGCTGTGCACGTTGCTCTGTGACATCTGTGTGGATGACCATGAGCATTGTGAACAAGCTGCGCTTATTGCTTTCCGCACTTTAGAGAGTGCGTTAATGCAAAATGCGGACTGTAGGAATGATAGTTGGCTTATCTATGGAAGACCTATCGCGTCTTCAGTGCAAATTTGATTCAAGAAGAGATGCGTCACTAACGAATTAAACTGATCCATAGTCTCGGCATTCCTGGTTTACCAAGTGCACCTAGAAATTGTGTCGCTTTGAAGACAGTTTTCGCCAACGCATTTTAGGGCTCACCTAGCTAGCCCGAAGGATCATGCAGGAACATTGCATAGGACAAAATTATGGCGCAGGACGTATGTCTGCAGCACCACGCTGCCACTGGTCTTATCTCCTCTGCAAAACTTTAAAATACCTCAGCTCCTGGTCGTACATTTTGAGAGGTGTACGCTCACCTGTGTCCGCGGCACGCGCGAGTCATATGATCGATCAGGCTGTATGCTTACAGACTTCCAGCTGATTACCAAATAGGCAGTTTGCATGGTAGTAGTATAATAGGAGTTCACTTGAAGCAGAGTTGCGAGCAAAACTGAGCGATTCAGATTGTGCGCTTGTTGTTTTGGTCATGTTCCCAGACGTTTCTGCAGGAGGACAACTACGTATCAAGAGTTTTTTGCAGCGATTAAACTAGTTTTTCGTATCTGCAACTGTAGCGCAATCACGTGCCGTGGAACTTTGCCCTGTGTAATAGGGAGTGAGTTCGGTGGATAATTCGCTTTAGCGCTAAATGCGGCGGCTTGGATAGCCGCTACATAACAGTGGAGCTGGTGAACCCAGCGTTGTGGGTTTGGTGTGACGCTCTTTAACTTTTGCGTGCATTAGGGAGTGAGCTGGCTGATACATCGCTTTCAGCATAGCTCCTTGCTGCGGCGCGGCGCGACACAAATACCGGTAGTTTTTCGTTGTGGATAATGGATAGTCGGACATGTAAGTCACGTAATGTAACGTCATCTGCCTTGATATGTGGCTGATCGGTCCCAGGAAATGAATGGAACTCAAGCATCTGGCATATGCAACGGAGGCACAGAGCTGTAGTGCAGTGGGTATGTTGATGATGCAGGCCGTATGTTTTTGTCGGTGGTTTCTGTGATGGACCTCGGTTGGCTTTAACAGTCCAGTGCTTGGCAGTGAAGGAACCACTTGCGGTGTAGGCAAATGCTCCACGGGTTCATGCACAGCGATGAACGACCGTGCTCTCTAAGTGCTGTTTGCATATGATTGAGCCATTTCATGTTCATATCAGTTACAAACATGAAGCCGCTGCATTCTTACATGGAAGAGACTGTGGCTTTGCAATCCCAAAGCACAAGCAGCAGCGTTTTCGTCGCTGCGGAATGGTACATAGTAGCTTGGCGTGGTGGCGATTGTTTCATAGGAGTATGTTATTGCAGCTAGCATTTGACTACTGCGAGGAATGGAGGCACGGCGTGTACTAATGCAACAGGCGGTGAGATGTTTTCCTGGTAACGTTGTAGGATTTCAACATCTAGTCAGGCGCTCCGAAACTCCAGCTCTTAGTCTAGTACTAAGGAAGTGGAAATATGCACGCCGAGGCTTTGAACACAGCCTGCGACGTAGCGTGCTCCTCGGCAACTTCGCTGTTTCACAGCTGCGTTGTTGCTTCAGCACTACCGCGTTAGCCACGTCTAGTGGCCCTGACTGTGCGACATTGTAATACTGCCGTATGTAGCATGTTTGCGTCTCTCAGGCAGTGCGTCTGCGCTTTCAAAAGAATGCGTGCTCCTTGCAACAGACTGATGCGGGCGACAACAAAACCGTTTGTTCCTGAAACTTCCTGTCTTCTGGAGGGCTACGTCTACTGCCTACTGATTCTTCTTCTCGCTGAGCAGCTTCGCCTTGATTCAGAAGTAAAAGATCAAGGAAGCTCAGTAGTGTTGAACAAATACAATTTTGCTATACGTCCTGCAGGCGTTCTTTCGCTACAGTTTTTTGTCAGGAAGATGGTAGTCTTATCAACCGCAGGTACTTCAAATGTTCCAATCTGCATGCTGAGAAAGTAGTGCAGTGCCTGCGCAATGCACGATGAAAATGCTGTCAAAGGATGCACACGACTAAAATGCTGTCAAAATATTCCTTGTACAAGCAAGTGTGTAAAGCACCAATGCGAAATATTTTTCTCGAGTCTTGCTTAGGAGCGCTCAGGCATGTGGAATATATGCTCTATTCAGTAATTGTTGAGCAAACTAGGACGCGTCCTTTTAAAGCACTTTGTCATCTGAATCACGCCTTTATCTACGTCAGCTTTGTAGTGAATCAAGGCGCTCTTTTAACTCTTGCGTTGGCTGGTAAATTTCGTATCGTGAATGGATCTGGTGGGAGTATCGAAGATATCGTGAAAAGTAGAGCCGTGCACAGTATCTGAAAAAACCTATTCGATGGGCAGAGATGGCCAACAGCTTTGTAGACCGTTGAGAAGACGCCCCGATCTATTCTCAAGCAGTCGTTACTAAATAGTGTTGCACTAGCAATGGTTGTCGGTGAATAGGATGTGCGTTTGCGTCGTAGTACTGTGAAACTGTCTACGCAGCTCGGAAGAATCTAGTATCCTTGGAGTACATGTGACTCTATAAGGTATCAGGTACTCACGGTGAGTAGCAAACAGCCTGAAAGCTCTCTCACCTTTCAAACGCCGCTGTGAGCATAGACCTCCATCATGTTTCTCCAGTGTATCATGAGGGCCTGTCCCATGTTAGTAGAAAAATAACGGCAGAGGCTGATTTATGTGAGCACTTACTGTTGTTTTGACTTCATCGCCTGTGGAAAGGCGCACTCACTTAGCAAGTAGCAGACAGCGCGGCTTTGCGGTTTTATTTCTGGAGGAGATGCGTGAGTGGATTTATTCTGGCATAGGTTGTACGTGAGAGGCTTTTCTGCATCATCTGCCCATCTACTGGACGACCCAGCAGTTCCAGGAGAAAGCGTAAGCATATGTTCCACGTTGATGACACAGGAAGTACGTCCACAGCTTCGTTGTTGGTCTGTTTATGCGTTTTTGATTAAGGCTGCTGCATACAGGGTTGTGACACTTGCGTGTGGTGTTGTATCGCGTTTCGCTGATGAAGGTAGTGCGTTTGACACGCTTGACACGAATGCCAGAGCTTTTCATGTTCAAACACTGCTCACGTCGATTTGTGAGCCACAAGACATAGCAAAACAAAGAGACACGGATTTGTTAATTTTGAAAGTCACCAACTGGTTCTTCTAGCGTTAGTTGGGGGAGGCCTTGGAACAACAGGCATTTAAGTCTGCAAAATGAAGATTTTCACGCTGTGCGTGGCATGCGTCATCCGTGCTTCTCGGTCTCCTAGGCAGTACGCTGAGTGCAAAGCAGCATGCGAACGCGGGCTTGCCCAAACTTCTTTTTTTCAGGCTTGCTTAATTTGATACTAGTAAGAGTTTCCGGATTGCTTGAATACTCCACCTGCTCACAGCGCAACAACCAAAAAGCTCAGTTAGTGTGTTCCTGACTTTCAATCTGTTGTGGTAAAGGCGGCACACGTCTATTTAGCCTTCTTTGTTGCAAGGCATGCTTCATTCATCTGCATGCTAGTACCAAAACGCCTTTAGTAAATTTTCTTTGGCATTTACACGACGTTGAGTAGCTAGTATGTTCTCTTCAGTCAGAGGACATGGAATGTGGCGCCTTTGGAATGCGGATACACGAAGCGTCGCTTTGGCAGGTAGCCCTGGTTTCCAGACAGTTGCAACACTGTGCTGATTCACCATGATAATGTGAAGTAATGAAGGCCATTGGCACTTCACTTCTTCAGGCTGTGAGTTGCAATTCGGTAAGTTCGTTCCAGGCAATTCGGATTTTGCATAGTGCTCCGGATGTACAAAAGGTATTTAACCTGATGACGAGGCCGCAAGGGCCGCTATAAACGTTTGGCAGAACTAAAAGTAGGGCCTGACTTGCTGTTAACGGTGCCTCAGGCTTGCAGAGCACCAAGAAACTGCAAGCACCTCGATACGAATTTCCTACAGTGTGCGCAAGGTATGTTCCTGGCACAGCTGGTGCGTTTGCTGCGCATGAAGAGCTATAGACTGCACGCTATTAGGCTTCAAACACTTTTAGATGGCTGTGAAATTTGAGCTGAATGCGTTTGTCAGTAGGCTCAAAGTGCAGCCACCGCATTCTCGCACTGAGATAAAACTGCGACGTCAAAATTGCCCTTGGAAACATCTTAACAGAAATGATTAAGTACCACAAATTATCTTTAGCATTGAGCTCTCTAGCTAGTAACGTTTTGATGGCTTCTGTTGAGCATTGTTGAGCTAGCTACTGCCGAACTCTTCTTTTTAGTAGCTTTGCCCCGCGCAGAGTGTGCGTTTTCGGATTCTGGTATCCAACGAAGCCTTCTGCTCACTGCTGCCTAAAGGCACAGCTTCTCTCCAGGAACATTTCAAATATGCTATGGGAATGATGCTTAAGGCAAATGCTAGTGGTCCCTGGATTTGTCTAGCTTAACGATGGCTAAGGAGCGTAATTTTGGTACGAGATTGCACTTGAGATATACGAAGCATATACAGCTAACCCGGCAGCTGCTTCTTTTCTGGGCGAATGCAGCTTGTGGTTGTCTGTATGTATGCGGTTGTTCTTCGTATTTGGATATGTATAGTATATTAAGGTAGGTAAGCGTGCCTTCCCTTAGTGGCCTACTTGTATTCTTTCTGCAGAGAGAGCCGTAGATATAGCGTTGTGATGCTTCAGGCCGTGAGTGGAGGAGGCCAGGAAGTGCCACAGCTTCATGGTTCGGGCACCTTTTTGCGATATGCTGGGCTGTGCGCCCGTGGTTTGGTTAGTATTTAGCTAAGCG
Organism: Eimeria necatrix; assembly: GCF_000499385.1. Taxonomy (NCBI): domain Eukaryota; phylum Apicomplexa; class Conoidasida; order Eucoccidiorida; family Eimeriidae; genus Eimeria; species Eimeria necatrix. The sequence goes on from NW_013654440.1 coordinate 128,263, forward strand.
TGCCTTTTCTGAGCGGTCTACTTGTTCTCTTCCTGTTAGCCTTGTACTGCTTCAGGCCGTGAGTGGAGGAATTCAGAAAGAATCGCTGCTTCATGCTCCGCGCATTATTGTGCGATTTGTTCTACTATACTCTCGCGCTTTTTGTAAATAATGAAGGTAGGCAAGTGTGCCTTACCAGAGTGCCGTACTTGTATCCTATCTGTTGAGAGAGCCGTGAGTGTTTTTAGCATTATGCTGCTTCAGAGCGTAGGTGGAGAAAGGCACGAAATGGTGCTGCTTCATGCTCCGGGCTATATTGCAATGTGCTCTAATATACTGTGGAATTTCGACTATACAAGGACAGGCGATAGCAGTTTAACGAGCCGCTTGGCAGGCGCAATCTGCATTTCAGGGTGTGGGTGCCATACAGAATCAGCATAGAAAAATTTGACGTGATGACAACTACAGTTGTATCTGTTGTCCAAGATCCTGCGTGATCTTGCACAACAGATACAATGAATCAAGGCAGGGTCACTCGCAATTTTTTCGCAGCCAACTGCGGGGCTAAGGAAGTATGTTGGGTACTGTGGACTGCATTAGGTGGTCCAGAACGGTAGATGGTGCTGGTGAACAGCTTTGTCTTGTGTTTGGAAGCAGAAGCGCATGAAATAAATCATCTTTATCGAGTGCGATGCCAGCAATTGCCTTCCACTGCCGAAGAACTATTAGGATGCTTAAGAAAATTTTAGCACATAAGAGTTCAGAATTCAAATTCTATAGTTGAACATCCTACGGCTTCAAGGCGTGCCTGGCATTCAAGTCTGGCTACACTTCTTCATGCAAAAGGCATAGCCGCTCTTAGAGCCAGAGTCCCGTGGATTGTCAAATGAAGACGTCGCTTTTCGCCATACATTTTGCAAAGGTGAGGTCAGATCAAAGTGAAAGGAAGGTTAGCGAAGAGGGGGAAAATATCCTGGAAAAATTGCGGGAAACCACGTCTATGTCACGGCGGGATCATGCGATGGGATATCAGTCACAGCGGGTACACGATAGCGGAGTACATTCAACCGAGGATTCTGAGGGTAGAACGGGTGGCAGTGCATAAAGTGCATTTTTGGTGGGCTGCAGCAGGAGGTGGGTTGTAAAATCACATCTTCGAGGTCTTCTTTGTGCTACACCCGAGCATACGTGTTCGTGTGTCGCATGTTTTAGAATGTTCCAAGCTTCGCGCTCGTTTGTTCCTTGCGAATCAGGCCAAAATACTTGAAGTGATACCAGTGAACCACTTACCGTGGTAATTTGTATTCACTGGCACTGCGTCTACATCGACTTTGTGGTGGATTGTACCTCAGGTCAAAACTGCTAAAGTACTACCCGGCAAGGCGGATCTGCTCGTTGACGTTTTCATGGATTAGGGAGTGTGTTGTTTTTCTATCGTAAAGGGCAGATGCCGCATTGTGTGTTTTGCCTTGGAGAAAATAGACCAGGGCAGCTGAGAAACAGTCGTTTGACCTTCACACCTCAGAATACAGGTGTGCAGTGCTATCTGGTTTGCTCTTGAGCAGCCTGTGAGCTTCCAGAGTGACATACTTGCTGGCTTTACCGCAACGAGTATTGCGTACTAATGACGTTTCGTACTATTAACGAAGCAGGGTTAACTATATTTGCGTTTGTACCAACGACCATACGAAGAGAAAAAAAAGGCTAACGATTTTATGTGCAATTGGATTTTTGTGCGAACAGGAAGTGCGTTTGCTACAGACGCCAATGTTGGTCGTCGCCGCTACTCTTGTTGGATGAGTCGGAAATGGCTGGCTCATGTTGGCTGTGAATAGCGTTGGACGGTTACCTGGGGACAAGCCTTGGTGCATTCGTCATGCATTAGCGCCTGATTCGCTAAAATACCTCCACGACTTAGCCGGTTCAACGCATTGAAATGCATATATGCGCTCTGCTAGTACAGGAAGTGAGTAAAGAGGCATTGAGCAAAACCCCCCCTGAAAGTGGGGAAATATTGAAGACGTGCTTCAAACCCTTCAAGCCCTTAGGAGACACTGTGCTGCACTGTAACTTTCTGAATGGAGTTGAGTTTATATTGGCCACGGTAGTAAAAAGAAAGCCCTTCTGAGCAGAAGGCCGCCGAAACAGAAGATAGCACAAAATAAGTCGAGAACAACAAATGTAAACTTTGGCAGCACGTTTGATTCACGGTAGATTTGCTTTTCCTTCAGAATGAAGTGTGAACTGTACACCTGTATGCTTAAGAGAAAGGACTGCATACGTGTAGTGTGACTCTGGCAACCTGCTTCCTTCAGAGTGCACGCAGTTGCGTTTTTAATTTCGTACTTGGAAACAGCGCGTGCGTTTTCTTGTTGCCTGGAAGGAGTGAAAAGCACTTTAAATCACGAAGTATTGTGCACTGCCTTGTACTGGTGCGATTTGTCGTGATGGCACGAAGTATATGTTACTTGATTTTGTTCTATATAAATGTTTTGCGCTTCGTGCTCAGCCTGAAGGCTTTGGCAGCACTTTTGATTCACAGTAGATTTACTTTTCCTTCAGAATGAAGTGTGGACTGCAAAGCTGTATGCTTAAGAGAAAGGACTGCATACGTCTAGTATGACTCTGGCAAGCTGCTTCCTTGAGAATGGACGCAGTTGTGCTTTTGATTTGGTACTTTGAAACAGCGAGTGCGTTTTCTTGTTGCCTGGAAGGCGTGAAAAGCGGCTTAAGTCACGAAGTATTGTGCACTGCCTTATACTGGTGCAATTTGTCGTGACGGCATTAAGTATATGTAACCTGATTTTGTTCTATATGAATGTTTCACGGTTCATGCTCAGCCTAAAAACCTAAAGTATAGCGCGCAGGACGGCACAGTATCTTTTAGGATGTCAATGTGAGATGTCAGTTGGGAGCCTAGAGGTGGCAGCATATGACGTTGCTCATTGACTTTCCGCAGTGTGTGGGTGGAATTTAAGGCTAAAAAATATGGACTAAGCAGGCGGACACAGAATTACCTAACATTGTGCATTATTACTAGTGGATTTGTGCCAGTGTGTTCTGGGCAATCCGAGGCTCGTTAGTTCCTTTCATACAGGCTCAGGCATTAGAGAATGTTGCCTACGAGCCGCAAAATTTATGGGCAGCTGCGTTGAGGACACTTTGGAGATGTGCCGTATTGACAGCTGATGTAAGGTTGTGGTTTAAAGACTAATTTCGTATTACGTCAGCAACGCTAGCTAGGCAATACGTGTCATGCTGTTGTCTAGCTGCTTTAGGGAGGTGCATTGGCGTTGCGGTTTTTCAAAACAGGAAATATATCAATTGTGTATTCAGCTGACGTGGAGAGTTTGCCGCAGGCCGGCACGCAGTTAGAATGCGGTTGAAAGAGTGCGTGGCTTGTTGACCTTTACGGGTGAACGCAGGTTGGATGCGCCGCACACGCTTGAAAAGACTGTAAACACGTGCAGCTTGTGCGTTTGGAGCAGCAAGAACGCATGCGCTTTCATTTTGCTGGCATGTGATTTGTGCTGCTGATTTGGTTCTTCATTTGGGCTTGGGTGGATAAGTCTGACAGCAGTGCTTTCGTTGTAGGGCAGCGCAGATTTCAGAGCTCGGCGCGAAGAGCCCGCATGCATTGCAGAATTTATTGCAAATCGGTCATTGATGAAGTCGTAAGCGCTTAATAGTAATACCTTTTAGGGAACTGGGTGTTTGATGCGCTGATCATAGCCCTGTGCATGCTCGGGTATCTAAGCAAGTGCGGCGAAAAACGCAGCATAGTCACTCCATACAGATAAAGACATTCCGGAAGCATTTAAATCTGGAGTCCTGCACACGTTTGATCACGCTTTATCTCTTGTTGCGCAGGATGTATGTGTGGTGCTCCGCTTGAATCTCAGCAAGATGCTGGATCTGAAGTGTTATCACACGCAATATTCTGAACATTGTGCTGTTCCCGTACTCCAACAAAAGCTTTATATGGTTCGAGCTGACTGCCAATGCTTTTTTGACTCCGCCTGTAATTCAGCTGCACTGAGCCCATATTTCGGGTGCAGCATTGGAGTACTAGTGTTGACGGGCGCGCAGTGAGGACTTGCCAGTACTTGGTTCTCCGCAGGCAGTGGGTTGGATTCTTGGAGAAAATACCAAGTTATAATGCATATCTGCCTTCATTGTATCTTAGACGCTGATAGTGGCTTCAGCGGAAAACGGTTCGCAGCTTTTTGTTGTTGCTCCCTGTTGGAGGCAAATGAAGTGTTGGATCACAAGAGTGCTGTACGCCGCCACATTACGCAAATCTCATGGAGTGTTGAATCACAAGAGTGCTGTACGGCGCCACATTCTTGCCGATTATGTGTTTTATATTTTTTTGGTTGGAGAACACGGGAGATTGTCCGGCTTGGCTCCATCTTCCAAGAATGGTGCACGCCGCCATATTTGTGCATCGATAACCTGCTTTTTGGTTTTTGGAGAAGGGCGCCAGATGTTGTCTGACTTTTCCCCGTGGGCAAACGCAACAGTATTGTGTTCTTATGGTACGAGGGAATGTATTAACGTGCATAGTTGAACATATTTCGGCTTTGTGAGCACACAAACCCAATGTGGAGCGACAACAGGATAAAGAACACTACTTTTGCTCAGGCAGTGCGTTCGCTGCTGTTTACACTTCAGTATTTTGCTTGAAACTACTTAGGCAGTGTTTAAGCAGATAATGAGATGGAAAGATAGCGTTCCTTTCAACATATGCAGAACACGCCAGCTGATTGAATATGCAGCGGGTAGGTTACCTTCGTTCTTTGCCAGTCAAGTGGGCGAATCGTCCATGTTAGCAATTCCAGTGCGTGATGTTTGTATTTTAGAGCTTATTCACCCATGCACAAAGAGGCATTTTCTGCCAGCTGGTGGGTTTGCTATACGTGGAATGTGATCAGGATTGACGAGCCGTCAAGGCACACTTCCTTCAGTGATTGATGCCATTTGCTGTTTCCAAGTGTTTTCCATTTAATGAGCGCATGCACTGGGTGCAGCTGGCCCTTCGGGAACGCGTAGGTCCCACTAGATTCCATGTCTCTTTTTGTAACCTGCCTTTAATAGCGGCCCAGTATGTCCTCGTGAAACTTTTCGTTGCTTAGTCGGTGAGCATGATGCTGCCACATAGCTAGTGGACCTGTAGGAATCAATTGCTTATGTAATTGATTAGTGGAAGCCCGCTTTCTTTATTTGGTTTCACACGCTGCAGGAGGTATGTGTTTTTGACTTAAATATCGCAGGCTGCGTGCTTAAGAATTGAGTGGCTGCCTGAAGGCAAGGCGCTGCTTCTCAAGCGAATTATTACATCTACAAGTCATCCGTGAATTCGAAAGTATTAATTACGTTGCTGGTGAATTTGCCAAATAAAGCGCGTGCGTTGGCACCTGATTGGTGTGTAGTGCGACGCAGAACCGCCGCTAAGTCTGTTCAAGCGTCTCGGATACGTAAGACGAGCAAATTTTTTGCGCACTTGGGCTCCTCCTTTGCCCTTCACTCTGTACAGGGAAAACCGGATGTAGTGTGAGAATGGCGCTCAACTTGAAACATTCTTTGGCGTTCTTATGGAGAGCTTGTAACCTTGGTTTGGTTTGCCGGAGCCAAGCGAATAATGGTAATATTGCAGAAGGTTGTCATGTGCTAGTCTGTATGTTTGCTGCCGTTTGCTGTCCAGCTTTGATTCCTCTGTTCCTCTGGTGATTCGGGTAGTCGTTATCTCGAATGATTAGCGAGCATTTTGGGCAAGTTTGCAAGCATCGTACTGTGTTCAGTGTAAATTGTTCTCTTGTACCGAAGTGTTTTGTAGATGAGGGTGAAAATGGGTCGCGGAATGTTCAATCCGGGTGCACTTTGATTACCTGAATGGCTCAGCTTGTTCGTCAATTCACATTATGCTGATAAATCCGGCTGTGCCTTGTTTAGCAATGCGCGAGCGCAGCATTTCACCAGTTGCCTAATATAAAGGGATCAAGGACAGCCGCGGTCTTTTGTTTATGGTTAGGTCTCGCACACTGGCATGGGAAAGACGTCCTTGGTGAGAAAGACCCCTTGAACTCATAATAAGGACGCAGCCTGCGAAAGTGATTGGCTCTGAGATTCATTCGCTGAATTTCTTGTTATTTATGGCAAGGTGCTGCCTTCGTGCATCAATGCTGGGGTGATGACGGAAGCTGTCATCGGGTGTTCATGTTCAGCGAGCAGCTTACTTAGCCTTGAGCAGAATGTGCGTTTTCTCTCATTTGCTTTAATGCTATGGAGGTCTACGTGGCTATTGGCACCTCTAGTTGAATGCATTTGAGCAAAGGGATCATCGCTTATGATCAGGAGCACGAGTACAGCTAGAGCTTGCCTGTGCTCGGACCATATGTGCATGTGCACTTTTTTGGGGTAATTCGCGGCTGTTTACGAAGTAAGGACTGATGAAAGGATCGTTCGCAGTATAGTGCATTGCCAATAGTATTGCCGGGTCATTCACGCAGAAGTCTTGCATGCTGGGGACAAAGCGATGTTCTTGTGACGGATGTTTTCTTGTCATGTCACCTTAGTGTTGACTTAGATTATGGTGCTCGGCGTAGATAAGTAATGGCGTTTACAGGACGTATGCGAACACAGTGCAGGACGATCTTCAGTTTAGGCAGGAGCTCTGGACTTTCTTTGTTTGTCCAAGGGGCACTTTGTTGTATTGATCATGGTTAGTGCACCGGAGACACCCGGTCATCTTCTTTGGCCTGCTACGGTAGTGATGCAGTTTGCTTGATTAATTGGAAGTGTACATGACAGACAGCAAACAGAAGAGTCTCGAAGAGTGAGCAAAGCTTTTCCGAGATACCCACATTTTTGGTTAAGGATGTAAGTTTGTTAGGGCGTGCATAAGCAGATGGATGTCTTCGTAAGAAATGACGTTCTTGTCTGTTTTGACGTGCAGATATGAAGCTGTCTCTAATTAATTGTATCTGCGTGCCATGAAAGCCGCTCACTACGCTCGTTGTAATCTCTGCAGGTTATTCTTCTCAAGGCATAGTGAATTATGGGAATTTGCGGTATGCCTGCTTGTGCAGGATGTGAGTGGCAAATTCTCAAGCAGCATTGATTGGGCGCGGGTAGATGCACTGCAAAAGGTAACGCGGCGCCGCAATTGAGTTCAGTGAACTGTCGTGAACTTTCGGTCTTCGCCTTGATGCAGCACGTGAGTGAAGGAGCTTCTAGTAGCTTAGACTATCTTAATGAACACGGACAGAATCCCTTGCAGGATATCAGTCACTTCACACAGTTGTGGGGTCTTCAGCGAATTACGGCCTTAACTTTAGGAGATTAAGGTGTATGGAGACGTTTTTATTGCATTGTGAATGCATGGTACGGGCCAGCGTGCGACTGCAGCGACGGTCCTAAATGACTAGTCTAGTTCAGGGGTACCTAATGCGGGAAAGGCAAGCAGCGTCCGTAACGAAGACTCTTTGCACAGGCAGGGATGAAATGGTTGCTGACTCTAGCGTCTAGATCGCGTAACGGCACTATTCGAACGCCAAGGTTCGCCTGTCGAATGCAGTTTAGTCGCCGCATAATCATAGTTGGGAAAATGAATAGCGAAGGCATATCGGCAGCGTCGAATTGCTTGGGTTGAAGGCTTCTGCATGAATTAGTCAGTATGTTGGGGGCGGTTTTCACTAGTTACATGTTGATTACATGTGAAGCAGACAGCCGCTTTTGAAACTCCGGGACTGACGAAGATTTGTACATGGTGTATGCGTTGTATGCCCGGGAGTAGCCAGTGTGTTTTGCCAGAAAATGTACACTTGTACACGGAGTTGACTGAAACCGCGGGCTAGGCTGCAGCCACGTGGTTTGCGTAAATTCTTGAGGCACTTTCAGCTGTTGGGACACATCGTCTCTGCAAGCCTCTTCGGACCTGCCGCCACGCCTTGTCTCTGCAGGCCTTTTCAGGCCTCGCGACCCAGCATTTTTGGATGAGGGCAGAAATGATTAAAAGAGGTTACGTCCCGCGCAGTGTTTCTGGCGCTTTGCAGGCAGTAATTTGACACATTTTTCAAAAGATGACGCTGCTAGGAGCCTGCACGCATATTATCTTCAGAGAGAGTAGCATGGCAGAAACTAGGCGTAATTTATGAACACGAATTGAACGTTAGAACTAGCATGGTGAAAGGCTCACACGTGCTTTGATGAATGAGACAACTCGTTGTATAAGTTGTATAACTAAGATGCAAGTGTGTTCGTGTTCGTATCGCGGGATCTTGCAATGTAGTCGCAAGAAGATCTGCAAGTTGTATGCCATGCTTGTTGTCCGAATTTCTCGCATATACCAGGCAGTGCGTGGACTCTTGCTTGTCTTCTTGAAGCGGATCAGCCACTACGGTGTTGAGCTAGACAGTGGCTGGGGAGGGCATTCCAGTCGGACTAGGAGAGACGGTCACATACGCACGTGTTCCTAACGTAATACAAAGCAGCAGCCCTCGTTGTGCTTCGGTAGCGCACACGCCGGCATTGCAGTTGCTGAGGTTTCTAAACAGGGCAATAGCAACAGATTGGATTGCCGCGGAACGATGCTGCCGGGGTTCATACCAGCAAGACTCGTGTCCAGGAGCACTGACACTTGTATCTCAGCAAAGCATCTAGACGTTTAGAGTAAGAACATACTTTTTTCCAGGGTTGTGCAAGTAGACAAAAGCGGTCTCCGGCAGGAAGTGAGTGGCTTGCAGAAGGCATCACCTACTTTGGGTTTGCATCTGCGCGAAAAAGGCTGCGCTTGAGCTTGGTTAGAAGCACTATGAGCTGCGGCAATGAATGGAAACGTTTTAGTCATATGTGTCTATAACTTGTTCCCTGTTGTTCGTGTGGGTCAGGCAGTGAGCTTCTTCAGGCGAAAGAGGCAGTAGCCTTGAAGCGCTCAGATGAAATGCGTACGCTGAAAATGAGGCTTGGTATCGTTGTGAGTTTTCATGTGCATTAGAGTGATATCGACATCAAGCTCGCTGAGGTATTAAAGACAGTGCGCTAAGCATAGCAGGGAAGGGAAGCCTTTCGAAAGGAAGTGGAGTCCCAAGCATTGTAGGGTGGAATGTTGGGACATTTTTTGAGGGGATGTGTTTTTTAGAGAGTATGTTAATGGATATGCCTTTTGCCGAAGTGCTGTTCCTTTTTTACCTTATCAGGGACTTGCCTCAGATGGCAGTAGTCTGAAAATTAAATGTGGGTCGCTAGTTGCAACGGGGTGTCTGGTGTGCTAGTCAGTACGTCCGATAAGCTCCCAGCACTTGACGGTTTGTAGTGCTTTTTTTGGATGGTTTGATGCTGACCCCGTGGGTGCACATGAATTTGTTGTGCAGTTGGCCTAAACAGTGTAACATTATGACTTTTTCGCCATCATGCAGCTGATCAAATCGGCTAATTTAGTTAGGACTACAAGCAGTGTCGTGTGCTCTACGAGAGCATTGAAGAGCAACGGCGTGGAACAGCTTGTAGGTGGTCTCCCATCAGAAAACTTGTCTTTTGTCATTCTCTACGAAGGCATTGCATGCATGGGCCATTGATTGGAATACTGCATAGCCACGGCCAAAGGCTCCCTTCGCTTTTCGTAGCATCTAGAGCTTTTGCACTGCGGAGTATTTTTTTGTGCATTCCGGTCACAAGGTCATCGTTGCTGCAAGTAAAAGGCCATGCTACTAGATCGCGTCGTAGTGGGGTAACTCCACAGTAGCAGGCACCTGCAGGTGCGTTCAATGCTATGTGCAGCATCATTTTAGGCGACTTCTACGGTTAGCAACCGCTCCTGCGGTTTGCTGACGGTCTGCAAACATGCCATAACTTCGGCAGTTGCCGCATCACTTCATAGCTTGTGCGTTCTTACCATGTTCGCTGCCATTTTAAAACTTCGACATCTCTCCGATAATTCCGGCAAGCGCCATTTCTTCCCAGGATTGGACGGTGTGCTTGCCGTGGTTACTGCTGGCGCAGCGAGTGTGTAAAGTGCTCCTATATGGATTGAGCCTCAAGTATTTACGTTGCTTTGTTACTTCATGCTGTGGCAACTTCAGAATTACTCAGAAATGACGTATGGCTACGTATTTTATCAGCGCATACCGTGCATTCCGTGTGTTGGAAAATTCCTATGGCGCGGCTGGTGCATGGTACTCGTCTCTTGAAGTGATATTCATGGGTAGGTGATATCGGTCGAGTGGCTAGGACAAAAATATCTTGTTTCGCGTTGCCGGGTGTCATAGGGTCTTCAGGCTGCAAGGGGGAACATTGCAGCGGAGCGAGAGACAGTAACTACCGTATATTTTTCCTCTCGTCTTTGCCCCTGTTACGTTGTGCGATGCACTTTTTTCCACGCATTAATAGCTTAGCAGAAAGTCGCAACTCATTGAGGAGCGCACGTTGGTACCACAGGCAGTGCGTTTTATGATTCTTGTCAGTCGGCGGTTATTCCGCGTTGCCTGTAGCATTGTGTTTGCATTGAAGGTTAAAGTTGGCATTGGCGAGGAAGTTGAACAACATGGGTGTTTTGTCGATCAGTTGCTTCCCTTGTACTTGCGACCGTCTGTTCAAGTTGTGAAGCAAAAAAGAAGCATTAACGTCAAACAGTACGTAAGTCTTGCATCAATTTCAATGCGCTGCACACCAGGATGCGCGCTACGTGGAAATCTATGGATTCAGATAGACAGCTTTGAGTGCGGCTGTTGTGCTGCGATTCGCCTCGCAGCGGCTTAGTTCTGACTTGATGTTATATTCTTGACCTGGGATGCCAAGGCATGTTTTATATCCGTTGTGAGTAAACAGTGATGGCACTTGATTTTCGCCGTACTTTGGGCCAATGTAGGCTTGTGGCTTGTAGTTGATAATGAGCCTACCTTGTACGAACTGACAGCCAGTGAAAGCACAATGACTGCAGGCCGAAGATGTGTCTCAAGGGGGGAGTTCCGTACTCTGTGCTTACGGTATTTATAGAGGGCTTGCGCTGGCTTAGCTTGTGAGTTGCTGAACCCTTTGAACTGGGCTTGCTAACTTCACGGCAATGTTTTCAACTGCACGTAGAGCGGGGCAGCTCTCTCAGACTTTTAGCACATCATGAGGGATGCCAAATGTGCTTTGACTGTTTCGAGCACATGAAGTGCATCGCCAAAATGGAGTTTGGCGCCGTCGCCTCGAGATCGTGCTCGTGGTAAAGGTATTGGGGCTCAGACGCAGCAGGAAATCCGAGCGACGAACTAGCATAACCACGGTCATCAGTGCCTCTACAATATGGCCTCTTCGAGCACGTGGCTGGCATTTTTGCTGTGCGAAAGTGCTTGCCAACACGTGGACTGTGGAGTGCAACAGCAGACAGGGAGCTTAGGACAAGAAAAGGAACTTGAAGAAATACAGTTGGACG